>NW_015174273.1:730490-737849 GCF_001447785.1 Gekko japonicus | reverse complement strand
ATATTCTTTTGCTTTATGGGGGGGGGGGGCAGAGATGGGAATGCTTATAAAGAAAACAGGTGTGCCTGAAGACGATTTAAATGTCAGCATGATTCAGAAAAGTATTACGGTACATTTTGAAAAGCACAGTCAGCAGATTTTTTTTTTTTGAACTAAAGGGCATGCTTTTAAGATAAATATTTGTCGAAGGGAAACGCTATCTTTGGTTTAACATGTCAGCTCATCATTCTCTGTTTATTTGTAATAGGCAGGATCCGATGGCATCTTCTGTGAGCAGAAGGGCTATTCTGATTGTGGGAGTAGGAGGAGGAGGAGGAGGAGGAGGAGGAGGAAAGCTTTCTGGTTAATTCCCACCTCCCACTGCAGATGCCCACACTGTACCCTGTGCTGTTCCCAAGAGCCCCCTGACACCTCCCCCCCCCCAGAACAGCCTTTTGAAGAGCACAAAGGGTGCTAGCAGGAAAGAGGAGGCAGGAAAGATCTGTCCCAACAGTCCTTTGAACACAGTCCAAAATCTTGTTTTTGACAACTGAGACACCGGAGCGGGATCTAGCAAGTCTCCATCGAACACAGTTCCGTGCTGCATGAAGGACAGCTCACCCTTGAATCCATTTCCAAAAAAATGAAGGTAAAATGCAAAATACATTTTAATGAAGACTGAGATGTCAGGATGAAATCTGACGTGCCTGTTGAAAGGTTCCATGGTTGAGACTTGAACCCTGGGCCGGTTCCAGGTCTTGGGGGCCCCTGAGAAGACGGTGCCCAGGGGCCCCTGTCTGCCCAGCACCGGGTCCTGCTCACGCCTCCACTTTCACCTCCCGCCTGTGTGCTCTCCCACATGCCTGTGCCTCCTTCCCTGGCTTGCAAACCCTCCCATCACCATGCCTGCCCAGCCCGCACGCCCCTTTCCCAACAGCACTGGCCAGTGCATGCAGCTACCAGGAGCGCCACCCATATGCCCTTCCCCAATGACACTGGGCAGCTGGGAGCATGTTAGGGTTGCCAGCCTCCAGGTGGCACCTGGACATCTCCCACTATTACAAATGGGCTCCAGACAACGGGGATCAGTTCACCTGGGGGAAATGGCCGCTTTGGAAGGTGGGCTCTATGGCATTATACCCTGCCGAGGTTCCTCCCCTCCAGAAACCCCGCCCTCCCTAGGCTCTCGAGGTGTTGCCCAAACCAGAGCTGGCAACCCTAGAACATGGGTGGTGGAGCACTTTAAACAAACAGATGGGGAAGGACATGCAGACAGGTGACAGGGGGAGTGTGTGGGTAGGGGGGCTGGGTCAGTGACAGAGGACCCTGACCAGAAGCCCTGGGCTCTGGTAATGGCCCTACCTTGGAGTATGCTGATGTTCTGCTTGAGCCCCCTGCTTGACCCACCTTTTTCCCCAAGGAAAAGAAACATGTAAAACACACTGTCATGTGGTATTCTCCCAAACACCAAGATATCACAATGAAACCTGGAATGTACACATAGGCAATGCTCCCTCTGAGCTGTGGAGCCTTGTGAGCAAAAATTCTACTTTGTGAGCTGCTGGCATTAGAGTTGTGAGCGAGCCATTTGGCTACTGCATAAATTAGTTTGTTTTGGAGCCATCTTTCCTGAGCGAAGACAAAAATGTGTGAGCTGGAGGCTAAGAAACTGTGAGCTAGCTCACACTAACTCAGCTTAGAGGGAACACTGCACATCGGTTGTCTTTTTCAGCTCAGACGTCAACCATCACACTTGTTTTCAAGGGAGCAGGTGGGAACAATGCACAATATGTTGTAATCATAGAATCACAGACTCACAGAATCACAGAGCTGGAAGAGGTCATACAGGCCATCTAGCCCAACCCCCCAGCTCAATGCAGGACCAGCCTAGAGCATCCCTGACAAGTGTCTAATGACACAGCTGAAGTCAGGTGTCTCAAACATTGTGCCTTAGCCGTTACTTCTGAGCATTCAATGCACTTCCAGTTATAATCTCAGCCATCTTCACATGAGCAGCCCCACATAACAGGCCAGAATCATTACCCCACATTACAGAGAGGGATGGGCTGAAAGCAAGGGCCTTACTTTAAGTCTACGGATGAGACGGGAGTTGAACCAGAAGATTCTCCCAATCAGGGCATGCATATTTAGCCCCTAACCTTGTTTGTGATACAACAGTCTTCCAAAGCTTCTTGCGTGTGTTACATATACAAAGACCAGTGTTCCCTCTAAGCTGTTAGCGTGAGCTAGCTCACAGTTTTTCAGCCTCCGGCTCACACACTTTTGTTTCAGCTCAGGAAGGAGGGCTCCAGAGCAGACTAATTTATGCAGTAGCCAAATCGCTCACTCACCACTTTAATGCCCAGTCGCTCACAAAATAGAATTTTTGCTCACAAGACTCCACAGCTTAGAGGGAACATTGACAAAGACTAAACTTAAAAGTGGCAGGTGGAGAACTGAGACAGAGAAAGTGGCTTGCCTAAGTGTATGGTGGAGGCAAGATCTGAACTCAGGACATACATCCTTGCTCACCCCACTCACTCTTAGCCACTCACTCTTAGCCAGCATGACATAATGCACTGTTTATTATGCTTTGACTCTCTCAACACTCTGATGACTGATATGGCCATAGGAATGTCTTTTCCACTGTTAAGGTCCACATTCTCCTTTGGCTTCATGTTCAAGTGGCGACTGCAGGAATTGCCAAGCATTGTAGCATGGAAGTTTTGGTAATTCCACCATTTTTTTAAAAAATCAATTTTAAAATCTGAACATCCATTGTCTCCCATTTGCTTAAGATTATATGATCAAATGGTAAAGGATGATCAAATGTCAAAGGATAATTACCTCTATTATCAAATGTCAAAAGGATCCAATATCAAAAGATGATTATTTCCATCATGATTACCTGCGTCGTGCCCTGCTTCCGGGCTTCCCAATGGCATCTGTAGGAGCACTAATCAATCTTCATTCTGCCCTAAACCAGTCAAGCAACCTTCTTGTAATTAGAGAGCTCAATCTAGGTCAAAACTCAGATCAGCAGGTCAACAAAGAGCCAGTATAAGAATTTGCATAACTTGAAGTATAAACTTGCCACTACCAGTAATAGACAGATTGATAAAGATAAATAGACACATTGATAAAGTCCATAAAGCTTCTGCAGCCCAAACACCGTTTGTTGTGAGTTCTTTAGTAGGAAGTGGCGTATACCAGGTCTCACAGTATGTACACGGGAGCATGCTGCACGATTGTTTTTAATGCACTGGCTGGAATCTGCTCCTAAGACGGCTGGACACTGTGCACCTCTATCCTTTCCCTTTCTGCAAAGCATTTCTAAGAAGCCCTTTGTGGGGGTGGAAAGTGCCCGTCAAGTTGCAGACAACTTAAGGCAACCCCATAAGGTCTTCAAGGCAAGAGATTTCAGAGGTGGGTTGCCATTGCCTGGCTCTGCGTAGCAACACTAGACTTCCTTGTTGGTTTCCCATCCAAATGCTAACCAGGGTCGACCTTGCTTAGCAGCCAAGATCCGACAAGATCAGGCTAGCCTGGGCCATCCAGGTCGGGGCAAGAATCCCTTTCGTCCCATAAAAATCTCTGCCTGCCATATTCCCTTCACATACTGGTTATTTCGACATACTCGTTATCTTTGCCTGCCATATTCCCTTCGCATACTGGTTCTTTCAGCATCCCACATGCCCCTCCAATAGATTTCATCTTCTGTTTGGCCACAAGCTGCAAACCCATGCGCTAACCATCAAGACAATTTTTTTTTGTATTTGTACATTCCTTACAGCAAGTGGTTAAGACGCTGAACTGCAGGCTGTGGAAGGTCGGTAGTTCAGCAGTTCGAGACCCGGGTGCCGCATGACGGAGTGAGCTCCCGTCTCTAGTTCCAGCTCCTGCCAGCCTAGCAGTTCGAAAGCAAGAAATTGCAAGTAGATAAATAGGTTCGGTGGGAAGGTAACAGCGTTCCGTGCGCCTTGGTGTTTAGTCATGCCGGCCACATGACCACGGAAACGTCTTCGGACAGCGCTGGCTCTTCGGCTTTGAAACGGAGATGAGCACCACAACCCTAGAGTCGGACTCGACTGGCTTTCGAGCAAGGGAACCTTTACCTTTACTTACAGCAAGTTCTGGCTACATGTGGGCATGAGCTTTGTACTACTTTCCACAGATACCTCGTCAAAAAACACTTGAACACGGGCTCATTCTGGAGAAATCTAAAGTACTACACTGTATCGGGGTCCCTCTGGATGGATAGTCTTGTTTAACTAATAATCCTGTTTTCGTCTTTCAGGTGGGGGCTTCCTTCCTACAGATGGGGAAAAGAGCTTGGGCACATACCATGAGACAAACAGCACAGCAGTGAAGCACATCTGACTTAAAGTCAACAAAATTATACACATGCTTAAAACTGAGATTGTGTTTAAATGCTTTGTGCAGCTAAGCCTAATAACTCATTTCCTCCCCAGTTCCCCACTGAGGCCTTTTCAAATACTGTGGGGTTTCCCCCCCCTTTTTCTCTTTCCCCACAACAAGTAACCAGAGATAAATCAAAACAAGGTAGAGCTCAGTTACAGCTTCTCATCGTAACAACGACAGAGTGCTAAAAGGATTTGGTGAAAAAGATTCCTAGGGGATCCTTTGGCATCCTGTGGATTTCCTTCCATTCTGTAAATAACTATATGCTTCAGTGTTAGTCCTCAGAAATTCCCCAGGCACCTAAAACAGCTTGGGCTGCCACACAGAAGCTTAAGAGCTGGCAAGGGATGAGGTGTGCCTCGGCATGAACACTCTTCACCCACTGACATGGACCCTTGGCTAGTGAGGAGAGTTAGCACTTGAAGTCGCAAACCAGCAAACATCCTGCTGACTTGCACCTAGGATGGAAAATGGGCGTCATTTCCTCTTCTCCCTTTTGAACTGTGTGAATTTTAGGCCACAGGAGAAGTTAATAAGTACATGGTGAGAAGAAGGAAGGAAGGAGAAGGAGGAAGGAGAAGAAGAAGGAAGGTGAAAACCAGGCACAAGCCTAAAGTGCAGTAGGCCAGAAAGGAAAGATTTGCCTAGGCCTGCCAAACCCCAGGTTGAGGTGGGGGTTCCCCCGGATTTCGGGGCTTTTCCCCACCCCCAAACAGCCACATCCCTGTGTGACTTCCCCAACGTGAGGACGTCACACAGAAGTGATGTCATCACACCAGGGACATTGTGCAGGGACGCTCTGGTTTAAGGGCAAAACTATATGGTTTTAAACCAGTTTTACCATAAAGTTTTGCCCTAAAAGCAGAGTGTCCGCATGGTCCTGGAACGCCTCCCAAATCTCCCCGCCAGAGCAACAAGGGGACCTGGCAACCCTCAATTTTCCTTCTGCCTCACAAGAGACAGATGACGGCAGTTATTAAACTATGTTCTCAAAGTTGGCCTTTACATTACCCAGGATGAGGTGATGTAACTGAGATAGTAGAATTTTGGGCTCCATCATTTCAGGCTGCACTGGTAGGAAGAGTCCTATTTTGAAAGCACCCTTGTGTAGAAACAAACACACACTGTTTCTCTGCATGTAAAACAACTAGCACATCAGATGAAAAGCTGTAGAATTTTTACATATTATTCTCTGCACCTGCAGGTGTCCAGAACATCTTTATCCCATCCTTCCTCTAAGGAACTCAGCTTTCCACTTTCCATTTTATCCTCACGTTAGCCCTGTGAGGGAGGTTAGGCTGTAAGAGTGTGGCTCAGCCAGCGAACCTCATGGCTGTCTAAGGTGATCTGACCCCAGATCCTAGACCAGGACTCCCAATCGCGACATGACACTGGCTCTCTGAAGAACAGCACCCTAGAGTAAGTAGAACAGGTCTGTGCCCAGCTTCTTACAATGAAGGCAATGCGACTCAGGTAATGCGAGAACCCCAGGTCATGCAGGGGTAGCTTATGCTATGGCTCTTCCCCACACCACTGCTGTCCCACAATCTAGTACTGATCCTCAGTAATGTCTTTAATGAGAAGAATGAGAGCCAGTTTGGTGTAGTGGTTAAGTGCATGAACTCTAATCTGGGAGAACCGGATTTGATTCCCCACTCCTCCACTTGCACCTGCTGGATGGCCTTGGGCAACCCACAGTTCTGTCAGAGCTGTTCTCTCAAGGACAGTTTCTGCCAGAGCTCTCTCAGCCCCGCCTACCTCACAGGGTATCTGTTGTGGGGAGGGGAAAGGAAAGGAGAGTGTAAGCCACTCTGAGACTCCTTCAGGTAGTGAAGGGCAGGGCATAAATTCAATTTCTTCTTCTCTTCTACCTCTGAGCCACAGCCCCCCCCTCCTCCTCCATCTTTTCCCTCAAAAGCAGCAAGTCACTCCTGGCTTTCCTACACCAGACTAGAAGATTCTTTAAATCTCCCTGCAGGGAGCACCTATTGGAAATAGATGCCTATATCATAGGAGGGTGCTTGGTTTGGGACCCCCTAAGATTTTATGAAACCTCCCACCATTTGGCAATTGGACTGAAGCCCCAGGGCAGCTATTTTGTGACTGGTTCTACCCCCCCCCGTGACATCATTCTGCTGTGACACTGCCCATCTGTTCTCAAAATTCTAAAAATACCCATAGATTCAACAAGGGTGGCAACCACTGGTCAAGCAGATACGTCCCTCCTCCAATGTGGCCTTGGACTTCTCGTGTAACCTTGGCCACATGGGAAGGAGTGGCACCAGAGCCACAAGCGTAGGGCAAGTGGTGAGGGAAAGTGTCCCTACCACTGCCATAAGTAGGGTTGCCAGCTCTGGGTTGGGAAATTCCTGGAGATTTCAGGGGTGGAGCCTGGGGAGGGACCTCTGTAGGGTACAATGTCATAGAGTCCACCCTCCAAAGCAGTTATTTTCTCCAAGAGAACTGATCTTTGTCATCTGGAGATGAATTGTAATAGTGGGAGATCACCGGGTACCACCTGGAGGTTGGTAACCCTAAAGGGTCACATCAGATGGAGGATTCCTAAGTGTCGCCTGATCAAATCAGACTCTACCGGACTGGAAGACATATTATAGAGCGGCCTGCCTGGTATGGATGAGAGACTGGATTTTACTGGATAATCAAAGACTTTTAGCCCTAGAGGGACATGATTTAAAGTTAGGGTGGCATGCTTTTGCTTGGTATGGGAAAGTGGCTGGACATAAATATTTTAAAAATCGCCTGATAAGAAAATCCCTATTAACAACTTCGGGAACCTTTGGTATATTCCAAAATTCCAAGATGGGTCTTATCACAGGAAGCCTTTTCACAACCAAATTTAATCCCCTCAAACAGAATCTTTAAGTGTGAATACCCGCCCACCCAGCGGCTCGAAAGCCCGTTAAAGGGCGACTAGATAAATGGGTACCTGCTAATAGA
>NW_015174273.1:721440-730034 GCF_001447785.1 Gekko japonicus | reverse complement strand
AGATGATTAAGAAAATGTATGTATTCTTAGTGCAAATGAAAATGGAAGATGAAGTGGTTAAAGACTATGGTGAAATGGATCCAAAATCTGGGTTATAACATTGATCTCATGCAGTGGAGTAAACTATGGAAAGCAAATGTGAACATAACTAAGTCGGTGGCATTTAAAGAGAACTTGTATAAGATGTTCTGTAGATGGTATTTAACAACAGATAGACTAGCTAAAATGTATAAAAATTGTTGAAAGTGTAAAAAACATGTGGGTACGTTTTATCATATGTGGTGGACATGTGATACAGTGCGTAAGTTTTGGGTTATGGTACATACTCTGATACAGACAGTTTTGCAGATTTCAGTACCTTTTCGACCAGAATTGTTCTTATTGAATTGTATACCAGAGAATTTTGACAAAAATCAAAGATATTTTATAATCCATGTAGAAACTGCAGTGAGACTCTTATTGGCAACTTGTTGGAAACTTCCATCAACACCTTCGGAACATGATTTAATAGTGAAGATTATAGAAAGTGTGGAAATGGATAATTTGGCCTCGATGCTAAAACGGCAAATGGAAGAAGACTTTGTTGGACTACGGACTCCATTCTATAATTGGATAAGAGAGAAATATAAAGATATGAACTTTTTAATAATATAATATTAAGAAGACTTTATGAACTTTTAAATCTCACAGTTTATTTATATATTTATTTATTTATATTTGAATTTCTACCCCGCCCTACCCCGAAGGCTCAGGGCGGCTTACAGGGCACTAAGTGCCAGATTAAAACAATACAATGATTAAAACAATAAATTACAATAAAATGAACAATTTACAATACATTAAAAGCAAGTTTCAAGCAAGAGAAAAAGATCTTATCTCAACATAGCTCCCTTGATCTTATCCTAGAGCCATGTTTGGTACTACGTTCCACCCTTGGGGGCCAGGCAGTCCATGTTAGTTCGATGTTAATTCGATGTTAATTCACTAGGGCTGAGTAGTGGCGGCGGCTCCTATCCAAAGGCCTGGCGGAAGAGCTCCGTCTTGCAGGCCCTGCGGAACTGAGAGAGGTCCCGCAGGGCCCGGATCTCTTCCGGGAGCTCCTTCCACCAGGTAGGAGCCGCCACCGAAAACGCCCCAGCCCTAGTCACAGCAAGTTTGGCTTCTCTCGGGCCTGGAATCTCCAGGAGATGTTGCCCTCCCGACCGAAGTGCCCTTGGGGGAACATATGGAGAAAGGCGGTCCCTCAGGTATGTATGACATGAAATTACAAGTAGAGGAAAGTTACATGCAGGTCCCCTACCCCTTCCCCTTTTCCCTTCCTTACCCCTCTGTATTTTAAAAACTTAATAAAAAATTATTTTTTAAAAAGAAGTAGAACTTCCACAAAACAAAAACGAAAATGTTGAGACGTATTTTGCCGTGGCGTAACCAACTGCTCCTACAATGAGTTGGTCTCAGAGGCAGTTAGGGAATTTGACGTGCCTCACGAAGCAATAACAACTTAAAACTACGCTGGATTCAACAGGACGGATACGGCGCAAGGGGAAATCTTGCATTACATAGGCATTTGGATGGGAAAAGCAATCGGAGAGATTTTCAGCCACTTCCTTCCTCAGTCTAACATTCATTTATATTATATGAATATAAATAGCCGGCACAGTACAGAGGCATCTGGGGAACCCTTGGCGAGCTTTAAATAGCCTTTTAAATTCCATCCATGATTATTCTTTTTCTCACTCTTTACCTCCCCCCCCCTCCCCATGGGCTCTAACCTGGATCCCATCCATTCTGCAGTCATCATAAAGGATTTCATGATCACGGTTAGCGGGGAGCTGCCAATCGGACGCAGTCGCCTGTTCTTAGCACCTCCAAGCCCACAGAAAGTGTTCGCCCGAGCAGCCATGACTTCACAGGTTTGGCAGCCGACCATCGTTTTCTATCCCAGACCACAGCACTCTGTCCGTCCGTCCCCACTATTTAACAAAATAGGTCCAAATTATTCGTTGTTCCAGGCCCCTTAAGAAACTGTTGTTGATCAAGTAGCACAGATTCCCAAGAGCATTTTTCAAAAGTGAAACTCTGGAATCTAAAACAAGGCAATAAGGGCAAGCAAAGCTAACCCAAGTTGATTATTTTAAGTTCCACTGAGGTAAGCCCAGGAAGTCAATGGATTTACACTGGAGTAACTCTGCATAGGACTGCACTGCAAGTGTGCCTCACTCGTACTATTTTATCTTCGTCGTATTAGTAGTCTGCTAAGTGAAGATGAAACAAAAAAGTAGATACAGCCGAGACCCAGGAAGTTTGTGTTACTAGAGTTAAATAACTTGCAAAATTAGCTCTTTTCAAGCATTATGTCCTCGCCTACTGGGAGCCTCACAACCAAGCATATCTGGGGCATGCGCTACCAATAATGCTCCTGACATGTGTGATCAAGCAGAGACCCAGGAAGTTTATGTTACTAGAGTTAAATAACTTGCAAAATTAGCTCTTTTCAAGCATTATGTCCTCGCCTACTGGGAGCCTCACAACCAAGCATATCTGGGGCATGCGCTACCAATAATGCTCCTGACATGTGTGATCACCATGCTGTCTGAGCATTTTGCCTGTGCCTACAACCTCAGTATAGAAGCAGAACCCAAGAAAATCCAGGGGTCAGTTTGTATGAATGAAAGCTGTATGTGCATGTAAAACAGGCACATTGTCCTTATGAAGACAACATGGAGACAGCCTGTTGATCTTAACTTCAATGCCAGCCCGGGAACATGCGAGGGTGTAATATCTGGAAAAAGGGGTTAAGTTAATGAAAGATCTAAGATATTTGTTCAGTGAGTCCTTAAAGAATAACACAAGACTGTTCTCAATATTTATTCAGTTTTATTTCTCACAAACCATATCACTACCACATATTCAGTATTATGGGGGAAAGTGAAATCCCACTCTTAGGGATCCGGCTGAAGTGAGACAGCCTTGAAACTGGGTCACCCAACCGTCACTGGCAGAGATTTCATGGGGCTATTATGCATCTGAGCACTGAATGTACAAAGACACACTGCATCCTCAGTCTGGCTTCAAAACATAACTTCTCCCTCCATATACAATATGCCTAATAATGGCAGGCTATGCATAAAATGGGGATAGTGAATGAATGAGGACTCCAATAGCTAAATGGAAGAAAACGCAGAAGGGGTGTACCATGCCATGAGACGCAATGGTTAGATGAGATTTGGGACTGGATTACATGTTATGTCTTCATAAACAAAGTGCATTACAAACGTGGATTTCCAATAATGGGGTAGGGAGAGTTTAGTCAGGGTTGCCAGTTTGCCACCCATAATGGCCAACCTGCTGAGATCATTTGGGGGTCATGGGACAACATTTTCAGCATAGTACCAATGCGTGACATCACTTCCAGTACAAAACTAGAGGGCGTGTCATCACTTTGCGGCAAGGCTCTAGGATTCATCCCAAGCTCTCGTTTTTGATGAACCCTAGAGCATTGCCCTGTCGCAATGATGCTGCATGTTGGCATGATGCCAAAGACAACACGCTAGTCCTTAAATAAATGTTGTCTTTACTAAAGGTTTTTCATCAGGCATACAAAATCGGAATCATACAAATTCATACAAGCTCCTTAGTTACAATAGTACATTAGAACAATTACAGCATAGAAAATAACAAAAGCATCAAAATGGGGATGACACAATGGGGCACGGCTATACTCATCTGAGGTCCAGCTGAGGAAGAACTCTCCTCCTTGGAACGCTGGGCAGCCGAAATGCAGCAGCTTGTGAACTCCAAGGCACACAGGTAGGACCAGCCAAACCACGTGTGAGCTCTCTGGGTCGCGACTCCGGAGAACTTAAGTAGTAGAGTCACTTGTAGCACCTTAGTGCACTGCTATGGGGAAGGTGGGTTAACCAGAGAGACAAAGGAGAGTTTCTCCTTAAATAAACTCTTTTTGGGGCATGTGCTATCCAGCCATAAACTATCAAACCCGTCCTCTAAACTATCACTACTGGATGAAGAGGGGGTGACGAGGGGATGACGAGGGGGATGACGCTCTCCTGAGGGGTGGTGGCAATATGCAGATCCTACTCCTACATCAAAGGTGCCTTTTGGCAAGGTGTGAATCTTCCGTTCCCATGGACACCCTCTTGATTTGCAGATCTGGTTCCTGCTCCAAAGCCATAAACGCTATTGTCTTTAGATCTCCAAACCAGATTAAGGGAGTAGGGTCACTTGCTCTTTCCATTCCAAGAATGCCGGGGTTCGCTGGGGATTTTCCACAGCTCTCCAAGTGGGTGCAATGGCGCGGTGGCTTCTCCATCCCAAAGAGTCATGGGATACATTCCAGGGACGCACATGGTCCGTATGTGCAACGGCAGGCCCAGGCCAGCCTATTTCTAGGCAAGCATGAGATGCAGAACAAAGCAACACACAACATACAGCAATCCCTGAATACATATTGCATAGGTATTCATGCTAGAGACACACATAAGCAGCATCACCACTATACAGAAATACAAACATAAGCTCATATCGTTACAACAGTGAAAGTCTGAAGGAGTTTAAAGGGCCCACAGTCCATTTAGACACCTTCTCCAAGCGGTGAGTTGACCTGGACGGCATTTAAAGGGACTGAGTGCAAGCCCTTTAAATGTCTTCCAGGTCAACTCCCCGAGGAGTTGTGCAGTTTGGAGAAGACTGTGGTCCCTTTAAATGCCCTTTAAGTTTGGCTGTCCGGCAGCCCTGAAAATTTCAAATATTTTCGGGACTTTCAGGGCTTGGCCATTTCGGAGAGCCAAAATGCAGCCCCATTTGGTAACCGGCTTAAAAAATATCCAGAAAATACTGTTAAGGATGGAAATGCGTTACCCAACTGAATCTTTCTACCAAAGAAGTCAGTCTAAATGTAGTCACAGTGCAATCGTAAGAACATTTTCCTGGGAGTCATTGCCACTGAATAGACTCCAGTTTGATTCTGGGTAGACCTGTTTAGGATTGCTCTCTTATTTACCCTTCTTTTCTCCCCCCCCCCTTTGTCCCCTTTCTATGAACATTTACATTGCAAGTGCCATGGGGCAGGGATCTTTTCTTTGCTTTAGTCTGTAAAGCACCATCTAGAACAATAGCGATTTTGGAAAACATATTTTACAAAACATATCGACACAGGAAAGCTTAAAACCCTTAAGGCTTACAAGGAGATGACATACAATCTTATATTATAGTGAAAAAGTGTTTTATGTCATAGCACAGTGATGGCAATTAAAAAAAAAAATTCTCACGGCAATCCTGGAACGTAAGTCGGGCAGAGAGTGTGAGATTTTCTCACGGCCACACACAGGGCAATCCTAGACACAGTTCCTCCAGTCTAAGCCCATTGCTTTGCCTGGAAGTTACTATGAAGTTACTCTTCATAGGACTGCCCTGTCACTGAGCCTTGGAGCTAAGGAGGGACTTGGAGCCAGCTGTCCTCATTCAAGTCCAACAGTCCGGCCAGTACTGGGGATCTCCACATTTTTTCGTGTTCAGCTAATCCAAGTGCTATTGTTTCTTTTTAATATTAGATGTGTTCATTTTCTTTGTTCTATTCATTATTCATTTCCATTGGTTTCAATAGGAAACACATTTCCAGCAATAACCTCCCCTCCATCCAACTAGGATAAAATCCTTGGGAATTCTGTCCCTCCCTCCCTCCCACATCGCTCCCTCCCTGCGCACCCTGGGCAGAAGCAGACATTTGGCAACCCATGGAAACAGGTGGGCTGAAATAATATACAGACTCGCCCTCCCTCTCTTGAGCCTTACCTTTCTGCATTCTGGTGGCTGGAGGATTTCTCAGAGAGCCTGGTTCCAGGACCGGAACCGAGCGGGTCGGGGAGACAGATGAGACAAGATATGGAGTACAGCCAAAGAGACAGCAGAGTTTAGCTTCCCTCACCGGCACGTTCTGTTTTAACTTTAAGTTACACATACACACAGGCCCCTATTTGCAAGAGAATCGGAGGCTGTCTATCTTTCCCCCTCCTTGTAGTTAATTACAGTGGATGGGAGCAATTTGTACAGTAGGGCTGCCAACCTCCAGTTGGCACCGGGAGACCTCCTGCTATTACAGCTAATCTCCAGACGGCCAAGATCAGTTCCCTTGGAGAAAATGGCTGCTTTGGAGGGTGGACTGTATGGCATTATACCCTGTGGAGGTCCCTCCCCTTCCCAAAACCCTGCCCTCCCCAGGTTTCACACCCCAAATCTCCAGGTGTTCCCCAACCCAGAGCTGCCAATCCTATATTAGGGGAACAGGGGCGGGGGAGGCCCAAGTCCCCCAAAATCAGGGCTCCCCATAACTCTTTTTGTTATATTGTGGGCAATTGTGAATTTGTTGATGTTCCCTTCTCCTGCCAACCTAGCAGTTCGAAAGCAAGAAATTGCAAGTAGCTAAATAGGGACCACTTCAGTGGGAAGGTAACAGCATTCCGTGCGCCTTGGTGTTTAGTCATGCCGGCCACATGACCACGGAAACGTCTTCGGACAGCGCTGGCTCTTTGGCTTTGAAACTGAGATGAGCACCGCAACCCTAGAGTCGGATTCGGCTGGCTTTTGAGCAAGGGAACTTTTACCTTTACCTGATGTTCCCTTATTATATGCTATAGTTATCGTAACATGATCCCTTAAGGGAAAAAGCCTTTGCTTTAGTTTCACTTTTCACTTGTGTTGTTGGTTTCTGGCTCTGGCGGGTTACGGCCTCGGAGGGCCCAGACCAGGTCTTGCTTACGTTCTAATAAAATTGTGTTCTGTTTCGGTGCCGGATCCTGTGGAGTTACTTATTACACTTCTAAGTAACATTAAAGATGTCGACAGATCTCACAGCCATCCTTATCGCTGGTTTCTGGCATCCCATCTGGGTGATTATTAATTTAGATCTTTATACCTTGCTTTTGTCTCCGATGGGGACTGCGAGCCACTGACATCATTCTTGCCTCCTCTGCTGTATCTTCACCACCACAACCCTGTGAGGTAGGTTATGTTGAGAGAAAAGTCCTTGGCTCAAGGTCACCCAGGGACCTTCCATGCCAGAGTGCTTGTCTGACTCTGGGTCTCCCGGATCCTAGTCCCAGGGCTATTTTTGGGCAGGAACGCACAGGAACGGAGTTCCGGCTGGCTCCCGAGCTGGCCACGCTCATTAGCATAATAGGCCACAGCCCTGTAGCTAGGGAATTTTGGGGGAGGGGGCCTCGGGGGGCGCCGGCTAATTAAATCAAAGCATAATGCAGGCAGCAGGTTGGGGCACTTTGGGATCAATCTGGGAAAGAGGGGGCCCAGAAGAAACAGTAGGGGGCCAGGCCCCGTGGGCCCCACGTTAGCTACGGGCCAGGGCCACACCCAACAGCAGAAACTCATTAGGATTGGTTACATTAGGGGTGTGTGGCCTAACATGCAAAGGAGTTCCTTCTACAAAAAAAGCCTTGGGTTTTGACAACAAACAAGGTAAACAGAATAAGAAGCAAAAGGTGGGTGTGGCTGGATGACCACACTTCTGGTAACATGGGGGTGCGGCCTAATGTGCTAATGAGCTGTGCTGTCAGGGTTGTGGCCTAATATGCTAATGAGTTTCTGGTGTTGGGTGTGGCCTATTATGCTAATGAGTTCCTGCTGGGCATTTTCTACACATTTTCTAGTCCTACGGTACACCGCACTGCTTTGGACCTCTGCCTGGCTCTCTTTGTATCCCTGATTCTAGTGCATCCCCCTTAAGATGGCACAGCAGTCACAGCCTGTCCCCTGGGAGTGCAAGGGTTGCATTTGCCTCCATTCTCCATGTTCTTCCTGCATGCCAAGACATGGAAGTAGAACATTCATCCCTGGACCTAGCAGACACAGCCCAGTAAGCAGACAGGAGCACTGTGCTTAGTCGGAATCAAAATCAAAGTCTTCCCCCACAAAAAGCTAGCAAGCCAGCACTGTGAATGGAAAAGACAAACCGACAGCAACACAGTCTTATCCAATGGCAGCATCTGTGTGTAAGTCTGGTGACTGGAAAGCATCAGACATCATCATCATCATAATTATTATTTAGGGATGCCAGTCCCCAGATGGGGGCAGGATCCCCTGATTTATGGGGCTCCCCTAAACGCCAGCCACCTGGCTGGCGGGGAGAAGCCCCACTCCCAACAGTCATCCACTGCCCTGCTTTGGAGGCAGAGGCACGCTACTTTGGGCCCAGTTTCAATCCTTGGGCCCAGTTTCAATCCGTGGCACCTTCAGTTAAAAGGACCAGGTGACAGACAATGTGAAAGGCCTCGACCTGAGAACCTGGAGAGCCATCGCCCACCAGAGCAAGACAATGTTGACCTGGGTAGACGAATGGTCAAGAGTCAGCAAGAGTCACGTGTTCGTTGGTTCTCCAGTTCAGATTAATCATAACAACCAGCCTTCAATAGAACAAGAGCATATTTGGTTCAAGATAGGACATCCTAGTTTGGTGTAGTAGTTAAGGGCGCAGACTCTAATCTGGGAGAGCCGGGTTTGATTCCCCACTCCTCCACTTGCACCTGGCTGGATGACCTTGGGCAAGCCATAGTTCTGATAAGAGC
>NW_015174273.1:719360-721288 GCF_001447785.1 Gekko japonicus | reverse complement strand
CCTCTTCTTCTTCTTCTTCTTCTTCTTCTTCTTCTTCTTCTTCTTCTTCTTCTTCTTCTTCTCCACATTGTGTCTGTGTTTAAGGTGCCATCAAGTCACTTCCAACTTGTGGCGACCCTATGAATTAATGACCTTCAAAATATCCCATCTTTAACAGCCTTGCCCAGGTCTTGCAGACTGAAGGCCGTGGGGCTTCCTTGACGGAGGAAGTCTATCTCATGTTGAGTGAGTCTTCCTCTTTTCCTTCTGCCTTACCTTTTCCCAGCATTGTCGTCTTTTCCAGGGACTCTTGTCTTCTCATAATGCGACCACAGTACGATAGCCTCAGTTTAGCCATTTTAGCCTCTAGGGAGAGTTCAGGCTTGATTTGATCCAGAGCCAACTAATTTGTCTTTTTGGCAGTCCACGGTATCCATAAAACTCTCCTCCAACACCACATTTCAAATGAACCACCACATGACTTCTGGATCATGACCAGTTGTATTTATTTAGCTCTCCCTCCCTTTTTCCACTGTAGGGAAGGGGATGTAATGGCTAGGGCCACTGATCCAAAGAGCCGAGGGATCCATTTCCCTTTCTTCTTTATTGATGGCCCACCAAAGTCAGGGGATGCGTTATTATTTTAAAGCGCCTTCAGAATGGAACTTGTGCACACCTGGGCAAAGCCCTGCATTCTATTTAAACTGCGGTGGAACCCTACGGCCTCTTACGGGATGTCAAGGGAACATTAAATATAAATAAAAGAAAGATCTGATACAGCTGGCCCAAATGCAGCGCTCATGCAGAGAACAAATAATCATTACTAAATTCTGCCAGAGAAGTTACATTTGGAAAACATTAGCGGCCTGTGCATTGTGTACTGCTTGTCCAAACTTAAATAAAATAGGTTTGTGACATCACTTCTTGGCAATCAAGACAGTCTGTCAGCCCCATCAAATCCGCTGCACCAGTTTACTGTATATTGTAATGTCTCCCCATCACAACTTGATAACGGTCCAAGAATCCCGTTGCTATTTTTCTTAAGCCAGCCGAAAAGCAGTTTCTTAGATTTTGTTTATGGATCCAGAAATGCCTCTGGCAGAAAGAAGGTGTAGAATCCAATTCATGTTATTTTTATCTGCAAAGATAGCTTGTAAACGGAACGTATTGGGCTTCCTAGGGTCCGAACAATGGGACATCAGGTTGGAAAAAAGCAGGGCTGTTAGCTGCTAAAGGAGAGATATGCAGAAATAAACAAGGGACAGAGAAAGGGGTATGGAGGCTGTAAGATCCCTTCCAGCTAACTCCACCTGCAAGAGCTTCCAGTTCTTTGCATTCAGACCCTGACTGATGTGGAGTTCCTTGTTATGTGATGAGCAGGGGTCATTTCGTAGAAAAAGAGCTGCAGGAGCTCATTAGCATAACATTAGCATATGCCACACCCCCTGACATCACCGGAAGTGTGCACCAGCCCCTCTGACAGGCAGAAGCACCTGGGATCCATTCTTTCCCCCCTCTCCCTTCCCTTCGCCTCCAAGTCGGGCGAAGGAAAAGGGGAGGGGAGGAATCTCAGGCGCTTCTGCCTGACAGAGGTGCTGGGGTGCCCACAGCCAGCCTGGGTGAATTATAGAATCATAGACTCATAGAGTGGGAAGGGACCTCCAGGGTCATCTATTCCAACCCCCTGCACAATGCAGGAAATTCACCAATACCCCCCACACACACCCCAGTGACCCCTGTTCCACACCAGGATATGATAAAAAAACCTCCAGGATCACTGGGGGCCAAACTGGCCTGGAGAAAACTTGCTTCCTGGCCCCAAAGTGGCAATTAGCATTTCCCTGGGCATGTAAGAAAGGGTCACAAGAACTAAGCACTGATGCAACCCTTCCTGCTCTACCTCTCGTGATTTGCCTAAGTTCACCCAATCAGCATTATGATCCTTTTAA
>NW_015174273.1:710187-718207 GCF_001447785.1 Gekko japonicus | reverse complement strand
GGGGGCGGGGCTTATGTGCCCGCCCCCTGAGCTCCTGACTGGTGGAGCGGTGCTCCGGTGCGCTCGGCAGCAACCGAGGCCTGGTGATTTGTGCTAACACAGTGAGGATCTTCAGCCTGTTAGGGAATATAGCATCAATGACCCTCGCTTAATTCCTTTAGGCCCAGAACAAACATAATATCTCACACCCCACAACTCCATCCCATATATACAACTTCATGAGTCTTGGAGAAAAATAAATGTTTGATTTCAGAAAAGAAATGAATAGATCATATTGTGGTGATTTATTTGCAGACTGAAATCCAGGCGAGGGTACCTGCTCCCCTTCCCCTGATACTTCAGCCCTTGATGAAACACAAAGCAAGTCTACTGGAAGGCCAAAGTGGAGATCAGCTAGGGATAGCCAACATAGAAGAAAAGAAAAGCAATATTATAGGAAAATCAAGCCAAAAATATGAGAGTTAGGTTGCTCATCCCCGGTGTTCCCTCTAAGCTGAGTTGGTGTGAGCTAGCTCATAGTTTTTTTGGCCTCAAGCTCATATTTTTGTCCTAGCTCAGGAAGGATGGCTCCAGAGCAAACTGATTTATGCAATAGCCAAATGGCTCACTCACAACTTTAATGCCAGTCGCTCACAAAGTACAAACTTTGCTCACAAGACTCCACAGCTTAGAGGGAGCATTGCCCGTCCCAGAAAGAAGGAACTGGGAGGCAAGGAACTCAGTGTTGGAAAACTCAGAGCCAACACCAAGGGCACACCAGTATACAGACGCAAAGGCTCCCAGTCCCAATTCCTGTGGATCCTGACCTACCGGACTACTGTGTAGTTCAGCAAAGCTGCCTGGGCTGTACAAACCTGCTTTATACTGAGGGTTTAGAGTACTCATGATGACAGAAATCACAGACCTCTATTTGTCTTTTAAAAACTAAAATCACTGCTGCACGGGTCCCTGCTTTAGTTCGGAATCGAATGCGGAATGGGGAATGAGTTTAATATATTTATCAGGGCCAGTTCCAGGTTTCGATCTGCGAGTTAGGTTGCTCATCCCCAGTGTTCCCTCTAAGCTGAGTTGGTGTGAGCTAGCTCACAGTTTTTTAGCCTCCAGCTCATATTTTTGTCCTAGATCAAGAAGGATGGCTCCAGAGCAAACTCATTTATGCAATAGCCAAATGGCTCACTCACAACTTTAATGCCAGTCGCTCACAAAGTACAACTTTTGCTCACAAGACTCCACAGTTTAGAGGGAGCATTGCCCGTCCCAGAAAGAAGGAACTGGGAGGCAAGGAACTCAGTGTTGGAAAACTCAGAGCCAACACCAAGGGCACACCAGTATACAGACGCAAAGGCTCCCAGTCCCAATTCCTGTGGATCCTGACCTACCGGACTACTGTTGAAGATGTGTAGTTCAGCAAAGCTGCCTGGGCTGTACAAACCTGCTCCCCGGCAGTGCCCATGTAGTTAGGAGCACAGGAGGTAGAACAGCTGCATGCAAGGGGGCAAGGGAAGAGCGCGCAGGCAGGGGCCAGGGGCAGTGGGCCCCACCAAAACCTCTGGGCCCTGGCAGATGCCCCACCTCAGGGTATGCTGACGCCAGCCCTGATATTTACGCCTGGCCTTCCTTGCCCAATGGGGGCCCAAAACAGCGCTCACCATATCCTCCCCTCACCCCTTTTATCCTTCCACCCTGCTTAGTTCTGCGAATTGAAGTGCCCTCTTGCCCTTTAAAGGCTGCCTTGTTTTCTTTAAAGGGCTAATAACAGCACGGGGTGTTCATGAAGCTGTACAGTGGGTGGCAGGCTTCGAAACACCTCTCCTTGCATCACGGCATTTTAGCTTTCAAAGAGGGATACAAAGACCTGACCTGGGTGGCCCAGGCAAGCTTGATCTCATCACATCTTGGAAGCTAAGCAGGGTTGGCCCTGGTTAGTATTTGGATGGGGGACCACCAAGGGAAGTCCAGGGTTGTGACGCAGAGGCAGGCAATGGCGAAACACCTCTGAACGTCTCTGGTCTTCAAAACCCCACGGGATACAAAAATCAGCTAGGACCTGACAGCAAAAGAAAAAGGGAGCCAGTTTTGGTGTAGCGATTAAGAGTGGCAGACTCTGATCTGGGAGAACCGAGTTTGATTCCCCACTCCTCCACATGCAGCCAGCTGGGTGACCTTGGGGCAGTCACAAGTCCTCTCAGCGCTCTTCTCTCAAGAGCAGTTCTCTCAGAGCTCTCTCAGCCCCACCTACCTTACAGGGTGTCCGCTGAGGGGAGGGAAGAGGAAAAGAAGGAGATTGTAAGCTGCTCTGAGCCTCTGAGTGAAGAGCAGGGTATAAATCCAACTCTCCTCCTCCTCCTCCTCCTCCTTCCTTCTTTCTTTCCATCCCATTTGTTTAGTCTTGCCATTAGAGCATCATTCCCTCCAACTCAAGGCTGGCAACTCTCTGCTTGGCATCGGACCTTTCTCAACCCCTGTGCCTGCGATCCGCTTAGCCAGCGCTGCCAAGGACGGCCCTTTGGGCCTTCCGCTGATAAAGCTTGTGCTCTACCACTGATACCACCAGCGAGATAGGAGACCACCTGGGGTGATTTGCAAGTCCCTGGAGCTCAGAGAGGAAGGGGAGACTGTATGCGCTGACGGTAACATGTCAGCCGGTACAAACAGCTTCTCAAGATGACGAAGGCATTTATTATTCTGAAAAACGGAATCATCTGGGAGCAACCCTGACCCATGATACGATCTGTCTGTCTCCCCAGTGTTTCCCCTATCTGTGGTCCCACCCCCACCCCCCACTCCCCGTTGTAACCTCATGATCATCCCTGAGCTGCTACGACCCCCCTACACCCAGTGCAATTTTACCACGAGGTTGTTAAAGTTAATTACATCAAGGAAACAATATACTTTCTTCTTGTCTCAGAAGAGCCTCAGAGAGATTTGAGGTAAGATCATCTCGTGTAATAGGATTCTAAGTAAGGAAACAAGAGCTTACCTAGGATTTAGGAAATGCTGTCATTGGCTTTAAGGAGCTAAGTACAGAACAACAAAGGAAATGCCGGGTTTTAAAAAATACTTGCTTAACAAAGCTTTTGTTATCCCTGAAAGTAACTAGACCCAGCTTTAATTAGAATCCTACCTGGTGACATTACCCATAACTGCAGGGGGACTAATTAGAAATGCAACTGGATTTACATACAGCTCTACAGCATTCTCGTGATGGTGAGCCCTATGGGGAATGCAGCGGATATGCACAAGTCTACTCCAGTTTTTGTAGTGGGCTGTAATCCTATTTATGTTTTCTGGGTAGAGAGTCCCAATGACCTCACAAGTGTGGTTCTATGCACAGGTAGGCATGCTTAAACTCATTGGTTTCCGTAGTATTGGCCATGCTTAACTTGACACATAGAATCAGACTGCAAGAAGGAGTTACTTTCAATTCACCATGCACTGGAGCGGGTCGTACCAGCATACCAGAATCTGACATAGTGCCAACCCAGGTTTATCTTACAGGATGGTTCACACAACCCTACAACCTCCATGTCATGTCTTGCGTGTAGTGGTTCTCAGGCTTGCAGATTCCCAGCGTCACATGAAGGTTAGGTTTTGAAACAAGGAGGAAGAGGAGGAGGAGATTGGATTTATGCCCCACCCTTCACTCGGAATCTCAGATTCTCCTTACAGATCTCCTTACAAACTCCTCTCCCTTCCCCTCCCCACAACAGACACCTTGTGAGGTAGGTGGGGCTGAGAGAGTTCTCTCAAGAAGTGCTCTTTCAAGGACAGCTCTGACAGAATGAAGGCTTGCCCAAGGTCGTCCAGCAGCTGCGAGTGGAGGAGTGGGGAATCAAACCCGGTTCTCCCAGATTAGAGTCTGCGCACTTAACCACTACACCAAACTGGCTCTCAAATCTGAAGCCCTCACTATGAAGTCTTCAGTAGGGCATTATAAGGATGCCAGCCTCCAGGTGGAACCTGGGGATCCCCTGGAATTACATTTCATCTCCAGACTACAGGGCTCAGTTTCCCTGCAGAACAATGGATGCTTTGGAGGGTGGACTCTATGGCACTGTACCCCACTGAAGTCCCTGCCACCCCCCCGCTCCATCCTTATATCTCCAGGAGTTTTCCAACCTGGATCTAAGCAAACCTAGTCCCCCATCCCCCAACCGGTGGCCAGGGGAGACCTGGCAACCCTAAAACTAATTTCCTTTTAAAGATTACTGAGATACTGACTCAGCTCAGATATAACATGAAGACATGTTTTATTTTAACCATGGTTGTTCGTGAAACCAGGATTCAGCTCACAGATGATTGCTCAAATCCTGGTTTGCCCCGGCAAATGCTGTTTGCCTTTTCTCCCTCTCTCTGTAGCCTGGGAAGGCATTGCCAGAGGACAAGCCAGTATTAACCCAGGATGTCTGCATTCACACATCACAGAAATCCATACCTAACCACGATTAATAAACCAACATCAAGTCCTGGTCTGACTGACCCTAACTAACTGTACATGCAATGTCTGCACTCAGCCAGCGTGTGTGTGAAACTCTCTGAGCCCTTGAAACACACTAGGTAAATGTTTGAAAAGAAACATTGCAGTTCAAAACCTTCCTAGCACACCACATGAGACACTTTTCAGTGGATAACATCTGACTTCAGCCTGCTGCACTGTCAGTCTTCTTCTTCCTCCTCCTCCTCCTCCTCCTCCGCTTCCAGAGGTCATCTAGGGGGGGATCGCGGGGGATCGCAGTTCCCCCGGGTGAGGCATGGGGGGCGGGGCACATGACGAAGCCCTGCCCCCTGCTTCCAGTCGCCCCGCTTCCGGCCCTCATTCAGCCAGGAGGAGGCAGGAGAAGAGGGAGGGTATGTTGCTTCCTCCCTGCCTCTCCCCACCCCTGCCTGCCTGGGGCCAGGGAGGGCCTTCGCGGGGCTTCCTTGCACTCCTCCGCCGGGCCCCTCATGGGGCTCGGCAGTGGAGCTGCAAGGCCGGCGGCAACGGCCGGGACCGTTGGGGGCGGGGTGTGTGGCCTTATGACACACTTCCGGTGATGTCAGGGGGTGTGGCATATGCTAATGAGTTATGCTAATGAGTTCCCCTAGCTCTTTTTCTACGAAACGACCCCTGTCCGCTTCTTCTTCTGAAAGTTTCTAGTCCTGTAATGTCAGCAGCCAGAGAGATGGTGAAATAAAATTTCCACTGCTTATAGGGTAGAGCTTCTGTACTCCGGCATCCTGAACAGCCCAGACACCAGAGCTCAGAAGCTAAGCAGGGTCAGCAACAGTCAGTACATGGATGGGAGAACACCAAGGAACATCTGGGTGACTATGCAGAAGAAGGCAATGGCAAGCTCCCTGTATTTGCTTCTTGCCTTGAAAACCCTATGGGTTGGTTATGATTTGAGGGCCCTCACTTATATAGTTCCTTGGCCCTCCCCACAACTCCCCAAATGGAAATAAAATATATTAATGATGTGAGTTTGATTAATTTATACAGATGACGGAATTCAAATTTGTTTGGTCCAGATTGTGGATGATCAGCACTTTATTTTGTTTAAAAAGGGTGCAGAGTATATACAAGGCCTGAATACGAACAGTGTGGATTCAGAAAAGTGGCCCCTATTCCCGGGAGAGAAAGAGGAGGGTTAATTTTCTGCAGCTGATTCTCGTTTGCACATGGGCCGATCACAGCTCGCTACACTGTCTGTACCCGAGCCCATGACCCGGCTTAGGCTGAATGCTGACACATTCTTCCGGTGCTGGCACAAAGCAAACTTCCAGACATTTCTAAAAATGGCCTGCAGGCAGGACTACTGTAACCCTAAACACAGCAAGGCTGTTTCAGCTCCTCCCGGGATATGACAGGAAGGCCCCTGCAAATGACAAATGATACTCTCTAAAGTCAAGATCATTCCATTTAATTTCTCTTCCCAAAGAATCAGGCCTGAAACAGAGGAATGCAGTGGAGACAGGAACCAGTCAACGTGTGTCAAACTGCTGACAGGATTTTTGTAGGGTACAAATACTGTTCCTCCTAGTTACCTCTTCATGTTTCTTTCCTGCCAGGCATTGAGACGTGGCCTCTCCTGAGAGACCCACTCAGCCATCCCTGCAGCCGTTGCTAATATCCATCACTTGTCTGCACCAATGGCTGGTTCAGTGCTGTTGCCCATTACCCAGAATGCAAATCACACACTGGTCTAAATGGAATGTAGCAATGATCAGCATCACCACCACTAGCACAGTCCCCAGCATCTTTCTGTGGAGATGCAATAGTGTCCCTGCCACCACCTGGACAGTGCTTGAACATCGATATGGAATCTTTCTAGGGGAAGCTTTCTATTGCTCTTTGAAAGAATTCAGCCCAATGTGGTGGAAAGTGCCCATCAAGTTGCAATTGACTCATGGAGTCCCTGTAAGGCTTTGAAGGCAAGAGATGAACAGAGGTGGTTTGCCAATGCCTACCTTTGTATAGCAACTCTGGCCTTCCTTGGTGTTCTCCCATACAACTGCTAATTAATTAATTATTGTTGTGTATTACAAGTTGAAAACACTCAGTATATCTAGGGTTAAATGTTTGTTTATGTTACTCACAGGAAGTCACATGTTTCTCATGTAACCAATGTTCTTTAGATGTAGAAAGCCGGGGATTTTCTCCCTGATCTAGGGATTTGATTGGGACTAAAGTGTCAAGGTATATTACCATTTTATGGCTTCTCTTCCCGTCTTTGTTTGGTGTTCTGAAGAACAAAACTTTATATTTTCATCACACATGGACTCTCAGTCTGAATTATTTTACTCTGGCTCTGCTAGACTATTTTATCTCTCCTAAATACCATTTTTTCAATATATCACTATCACCCAACGATTATCATATGGCATTGAGTGTGGAATAACCAGGAGATCCCCGGGATTGTTTGGCTGCCGAAGCTGTAGCTCTTTTTTGGCACCACTAGGTGGCGAGCTATGCTTATATTTAGGCTGTGAGTGCTGTGACTTGCCGAAGGTCACCCAGCTAGCTTCAAGTGGGGAAGTGGGGAATCAGACCCTGCTCTCCAGATCAGAGTCTGCCACTCGTAACTACTATACCAAACTGGCTCTATCCAGCTGCTGTGGCTGGCCCTGCTTAACCTCTGAGATCTGACCAGATTGGGCTAGCCTGGACCATTCAGGTCAGGGCATCCAGCCCAATACTTCACTCCCCAAATCTAGCCAACAGAGCTTAGAAGTGCATAACTGACATTCACAAGCAGTAGCTCTCCGCCTGCACATTTCAAGATGCAGTAAGGCTCTGATTTGTGAATTTTTCTTACACCTCCAAGCACACATAGTAGACCATGCAACAATGCCAGGAAAAGGTGAAGGCAGCAGGAAAAGAGGAAGACCCAATATGAGATGGATTGACTCAGTCAAGGAAGCCACAAAGGCCCTCACTTTGCAAGACCTGAGCCAGGCTGTTAACGATAGGATGCTTCGGAGGTCATTATTTCATGTTGTTGTTGTTCAGTCGCACAGTCAAGTCCGACTCTTCGCGACCCCATGGACCAGGTCACGCCACGCCCTCTTGTCTTCTGCTGTCCTCTGCAGTTCACTCAATTTCATGTTCGTTGCATCTATGACACTGTCTAACCATCTCATCCTTTGCCGTCCCCGTCTTCTTTGACCTTCAATCTTTCCCAGCATCAGGGTCTTCTCCAGTGAGTGCTCCCTTCTCATTGGGTGGCCAAAGTATTTGAGCTTCAGTTTCATTATCTGGCCTTCCAGGGAACAGTCAGATTGACTGATTTGATCTCCTTGCAGTCCAAGGGACTCTCAAGAGTCTTCTCCAGCACCTTCTCCATCATTATTTCATAGGGTCACCATAAGTCAGAAGCGACTTGACAACACATTACACATAGGTTTTTGAACACACCACAGATTGGTGTCCAGGACCAGGAGACACTGTGCACTACTGTAGCTAAGCACGTGAAAACCTGATCAGCAAACTGGATCGGAAACCCCAGGGAGCCTTCATTGGGCAACTGAACCCAGGTTCAGC
>NW_015174273.1:699666-709396 GCF_001447785.1 Gekko japonicus | reverse complement strand
AGGGAATGATGTCTCTTTCAGAAAGCCCAGCAGTTCACAGACGCAGAACCACAAGATCTGAGGGGACCAAACCCTGCTCCCAGTGTCCAAGGTCGATTCTAAAATTACCATGGTCTGTATAATATTTCAACCACAAATGCACCCCTGCGGACCACCGGTTCACTTACCAGTGACTTAGTCTTCTCATTATTTGTTGTGTTCCAATTAAGAAGGTCCATATGGGTCAAAGAGTATTGCCAGGGTTTGCGTGATACGATGACATCAGACCCATCTAATTGGTATCAGGGAAAAGAGCAGGCCAAAGTCTCTGGACATCCAATATGGCTGACACAACAGTGGCCTCTAGTGGCCAGATGTTTGAACGCAGACAAGTTCTCCAGCACATGAGAAGTCTTAACAGGGGGTAGAGATAGCACAGCTGAGGAAAGACCGTGTGGCAATTTTAGGGCATTTTCACACATGAAAATGACTTCACAGAACATTTTACTTTCAGACGGTTTTGTAAAAGACTCCTGGGAATTGTAGTCTGGAGTGCACGCTAAGAATTCTCCCTATTCCCTATCCCTGTCCTCAAAAAACTACAGTCCCGAAGATGTCTTTGGGAAAAAGAAAGTGGTTGTGCCTTCAGTCTAAACCTTGGTCTGTAACCCAAATTAAAAAATCTGCACTGGCTAGATGATGCATCTAATTTCTCTTCCAGATATTTTCTCATATTAACAGCGTCCAGGGCTATTTTTGGGCAGGAACGCACAGGAACGGAGTTCCTGCTGGCTCCTGAGTTGGCCACGCCCAGCAGGAACTCATTAGCATAATAGGCCACACCCAACAGCAGGAACTCATTAGAATTGGCAACATTAGGGGTGTGTGGCCTAACATGCAAAGAAGTTCCTGCTACAAAAAAAGCCCTGGGTTTTGACAACAAAGTAAACAGAATAAGAAGTAAAAGGTGGGTGTGGCTGGATGAGCACACTTCTGGTAACATGGGGGTGTGGCTTAATACGCTAATGAGTTTTTGCTGTTGGGTGTGGCCTATTATGCTAATGAGTTCCTGCTGGGCTTTTTCTACAAAAAAAGCCCTGATAGCGTCCAAAAATCTCAAAAGTAATATGCTCTTTTGGAATATATGTGAAATGCTCTTAGAGACAGAACGAACGAGTGATATCTCTTGCAGTGGACAGAGCAGCACAAAAAACAGGCAGATGGGCTTTCTGTCTCAAAGGAAGCCTTAACTTGCCTTTTAGAGTCCTCTGTGAAGTGTCAGATGCGTAAAGGCAGACTATTAAAGGCATACGCAGGTGCACTGGTTTTACCCAAGTTTCACCCCTGAGACAGTGGCCTTAAAGTTGAAACAAAACAAATCATTCTCACGTGAAGTTTCCTTATACTGAATCAGACCACTGGTCCATCAAGGTCAGTATTGTTATCCCGGGCAGCAGCTCTCCAGTGTCTCAGGCACTGTCCTGGGCAGCAGCTCTCCAGGGTCTCAGGCAGAAGTCTTTCATATCCTCTACTACCTGACCCTTTTAACCGGAGAACCTGGGGATAGAACCTATGTTACCTTCTGCATGCTTAGCAGATGCTCTTCCACTGAGCCACAGCCCCTCCACCTATGGCTCCCATCATTTCATGCTCCCATCCCAATATTCTGTCATGTCTCGGCGGGATCAAGAAAGAAAACCCAGATGAGGCTCTGTAGGCTACGTGGGGATATAGGAACAGGCTTGATTCTCAGTGCCAACAACAAGCAGACATTAATAGGAATGCACTGCAGGGTTTCTTTGATCAGTTTCAGGGGTTGGGGGTACCTACAACCAATGGTCCCTGTAAGCTGTGGGGTCGTGTGAGCAAAAATTCTATTCTGTGAGCTACTGGCAATAAAGTGGTGAGCGAGCGATTTGGCTGCTGCCTAAATTAGTTTGCTCCGGAGCCATCCTTCCTGAGCGGAGGCAAAAACCTGTGAGCTGGAGGCTAAAAACCTGTGAGCTAGCTCACACTAACTCAGCTTAGAGGGAACACTGGTTGCCAACCTCCACTAGGGGTGGGACTGAGCTGCTGGTGGGCAGCCAGTTGCTCGACTAGGTGGCAGTGCTCTGGGCATGGCGGGAACCCTGTTGGCTGCCCAGTCAACAACACCGACATTGCTCAGCAGGGTCACTGGGATCAGGAGTGCCATTACGAGGTTAAAACAGGGACAGGAAGGGGTTAAGACAAAGCTGGAGCGATCAGCGACCCAGGCCTCCATCTCTTAGGGGAAGGCCTGCCTGCCCCCTTGGGAGAGCCTGGACGCTGTGGATGGACATGCCCCCCTTTTCAGAGCTCAGGCCTTCAAAAGGTGCTAGCCTGAGCGGTCTGAGGGACAGCGAGCTGAACTGGTGGAGGGTCTCCTGAGTGTGGCACATGACAGTTCGGTGTAGTGGTTACGTGTGCGGACTCTAATCTGGGAGAACTGGGTTTGATTCCCCACTCCTCCACTTGCAGCTGCTGATGTGACCTTGGGTCAGTCGCAAGCTCTGGCACAGCTGTCCTTGAAAAAGAGCAGTTTCTGTCAGAGTTCTCTCAGCCCCACCCACCTCACAGGGTGTCTGTTCTGGGGAGGGGAAGGGAAAGGAGTTTGTAAGCCGCTCTGAGACACCTTTGGGTAGTGAAGGGCGGGGTATAAATCCAATCTCCTCCTCCTCCTCCTCCTGCCCTAAAAATGAAGCTCTTTAGTTTGGATTCGATTTTGACAAATCAAGAACAAAAAGGTAGATATCTGAGAGAGCCTTTGAGTAAGCACCCCAAAGCTTTCGAGAAAAGTCCCATATAGCTGCGAGACTTGTGATCAGATGATGAGCTTGGGTCCCATTGGGGCCAACACTTGAACAACCCGTACCTCGTAAATCGTTAACACTGGAGGAGCGCACGGGCTCATCTCCCTCCTTCCTGCAACTCCAGCGACTTTATGGGCATCTGCAGCAGGTATAGGTTCTGCTGCTGGTTTTTATTTGATGTACATTCCCGGATCCTGTTACTATCAGTGGTCTGTTTATTATCACCGACATCTGGTTTCCATACCTTCTGCAGTTCGAAAAGCAAAAGGTATTGCTGGTTTCACAAGACTAGGTGCGGGGAGCGGCTTTGGAATAATGCTGCGCGGTGAACATTTCAGTCCCCTGTCAGTTGAATTCGCATAGCAATGGCTGAATTCAGAGCTAAAACAGACACGTAAAACCTCACACAGTATACCTTTTGTGGAGTCACACCGCTTCACGACGCAGGTGTCAGTTCTAGTATTTCGTATGTGGATGCTCCCACATATCAGACGACTCGCTGCATACAGAATTAGAGTCCGCTGAAATCAAAACTGGCTTGGAAACGTCTCCCTGACAAACTGTTTTGATAGGTACAAGAGGTGCTAGGCAACTAGATTTCAGTCCAATGGTACCTTAAAGACCAGCAAGAATGGGGGGGGGGGGGTTTATGAGCTTTCGAAAGTCAAAGATCCCTTCATCCAGGGGTCATTTCCTGCAGGAGCGCACAGGAGCGGAACTCCAGCAGTAAAGAGCCCAGGGGGCGGGCACATGCAACAAGCCCCGCCCCCTGCTCCCAGCAGCCCTCAGTCAGAGCAAGAAGCGGCCAGGTAAGCTGCAGAGCCCCTCCCCCCGGCCCAAAACAGTCCAGTGGCACCTTTAAGACCAAGTTTTATTCAGGTACAAGCTCTCCTTCCTCTGTGAGGACAGATCTGCATGTCCTCCCCCCCAATAGCTAGCAATCCAAAACAGGCCAGTGGAGCCTGAGCAGTGGGCGTTGCCTTCTGACACACTTCCGGTGATGTCAGGGAGTGTGGCATATGCAAATAAGTTATGCTAATGAGCTATGCTAATGAGCTCCTGCACCTCTTTTTCTACGAAATGACCCCTGCCTTCATCAGATATGCGTTGGAATAGTGATCGCTGGGTCCTTATATCCCAGTCAGAAGGTGGGAAGGGTGTTGCAAAGAGGGAACTCAGGATGCAGAGGTACAATGCACACTGTAAGCGGCTTGATTAGAACAGAGAGGGAAAGCTGGGGGGGGGATAAAATTAGCATCTGTAGTGAGATAAGAATCCTATGCCCTGAGGGGAGGGGTCCATTGTTCTGAATTCCTCTACAAAAAGTTCAGCAATCTTGCATTATAATCTCCCCTTGAAGCTCCTCTGTTTGAGGATTGCCACTCTAAGGTCTGCAATGAAATGACCTGGAAGATTCAGATAGTCCCCTGATTGGTTTTGGAGTGTTGTGGGGGTTTTTTATGTTGGATTTATGCCCATTTATTCCTTTGTGTAGAGACTGAGGGGCATTGCTAACATTTGATGGCATAGATGACATTGAAAGACGAACAAGTGAATGAACCCGAGATGGTATGGCTGGTGTTGTTAGGTCCAGGGATTGTGTTGTCAGAGTGAATACGGGGCCAGAACTGGCATTTTCGTTTGTTGCAGGCCCCAGTCCCAGAGTCCATATCCATGTTTGTTTGTTTGTTTATAGATTAAATTTATGGATCGCCCAATCCCCGAGTTCACAGGGCTCTGGGCCATGTACAACAGCAAATAAAATACAATATAGGTAAAGGTTTCCTTGCTCGAAAGCCAGTCGAATCCGACTCTAGGGTTGCAGTGCTCATCTCCGTTTCAAAGCCGAAGAGCCAGCACTGTCCGAAGACGTTTCCGTGGTCATGTGGCCAGCATGACTAAACACCAAGGTGCATGGAACGCTGTTACCTTCCCACTGAAGTGGTACCTATTTATCTACTTGCAATTTCTTGCTTTCGAATTGCTAGGTTGGCAGGAGCTGGAACTAGAGATGGGAGCTCACTCCGTCATGCGGCACACTCAGGTCTCGAACTGCTGAACTATCGACCTTCCACAGCCTGCAGTTCAGCATCTTAACCACTGGAGCCACCGCAGCTCCTAAAATACAATATAAACATCATCAAATCACAACAAAACATTCAACACAATCTTAAAAACAGTTCCCAGATAGCGTCCATGAATCAAATTTTTAGCCACCTCCAGACTATGTTGCCACCTTGCAGGCCGGGAAGGGAGGAAGCCGAAAGAAAGGGGAGGATAAGAAAAAGAAAAAGGGGGGAAAGGGCATGTCTAAGGTTAGGAGCTGCGGTGGCTCAAGTGGTTAAGATGCTGAACTGCAGGCTGTGGAAGGTTGGTAGTTCAGCAGTTCCGAGACCCGAGTGTGCCGCATGACGGAGTGAGCTCCCGTCTCTAGTTCCAGCTCCTGCCAACCTAGCAGTTCGAAAGCAAGAAATTGCAAGTAGATAAATAGGTACCACTTCGGTGGGAAGGTAACTCAGCAGTCTACTGACTCGGTGCCACCTGAATATTTTGCACAATGCAAGTATCACACTGAAGCTAGCTAGTCAGTCTAAATGTCTTCTCAGAGTCTGAGTTAATAATTAATCCTAATCTTTCAATATTTCATATGGAGTTTAGTACTTGCTCCATGTTTTCCACCTGAACAACTCAGGTGAGTTCTAATCAAGCATAAGACCTGCTTTAACCAAATGTATTGTTCAGGTGGGCATGCAAAAATGTAAAAAGAGCCAAGATTTGACTTCAAATTGGGGTCCTTCTCCCTGCTGATCACAGTTGCAAAAATTTATAATTACCTGTCACTGAGACCAGAAACTTTTTTGGAATGGTAGAGAACAATATGGCGTATTCACTTAGAATTTCTTTTTTTCTTTTCTTAATTTTTATTTTTAATACTATAAAACTACAAATAGGGAGGGGAGATATATGGGAATTACTAATAACTAAAAAAACAAGCTTAAAGCAAGAATCATTATACACAAAGTCATTTCTGTGTATCTTCTTAAAATACAAGAATAAGGATAATAAAGATAAGATACTGTATGCCGTATTTCTTATATAGAGCTACCTTGAGCTTTTCTTCTTGTTGTTGTTCAGTCGCACAGTCGAGTCCGACTCTTCGCGACCCCATGGACCAGATCACCCCAGGCCTTCCGGTCTTCCACCGTCCTCTGAAGTTTGCTCAACTTCATGTTCGTTGCATCTATGACACTGTCTAACCATCTAATCCTTTGCCGTCCCCATCTTCTTTGACCTTCAATCTTTCCCAGCATCACGGTCTTCTCCAGTGAGTGCTCCCTTCTCATTTGGTGGCGACATTAAATTCTGCTATTTTTTAAACAGAAGATGGAGTTTCAAAATTCTATTACAAAAGTGTTTATCTTAGAATTTCATGGCCCTCATGACAATCAGGGACCTGTCTTGATTGACACTGAGCCAGAGACATATAACAGGTCCATTCCTAAATCTGGTGTTCTGGGCAGATCCAGATAATGATGATCTCAGGGTGAAGGAGTTCTCTGAAACTTTGATCTTCCATGGGTTTTAGAGTGAGTTGTCTCCAGTATGCAGATGACACTCTCTTTTCCATAAAAAATTATGGAAAGTGTGGATGAGCTTAACTGGTCTCTGGAGGCTGTAAGACACTGAATGACGGTGAACAAAACTGACATTAAATCCAGATAAAATGGAGGTACTGTGGGTTGTGGGCAATGCTCCTTCTAAGCTGTGGAGTTTGTGAGCAAAAATTCTACTTTGTGAGCTACTGGCATTACAGTTGTGAGTGAGCGATTTGGCTACTGCATAAATCAGTTTGCTCTGGAGCCATCCTTCCTGAGCTAAGACAAAAAATGTGTGAGCTGGAGGCTAAAAAACTGTGAGCTAGCTCACACTAACTCAGCTTAGAGGGAACACTGGTTGTGGGTGAAAGTGAGCCAAGAGCAGATGTTTAACTTGCACCGAACAGGCAGGGTCATACTCCCCTTGAAGGGTCAAGCTCATAGTTTCAGCATGTGGTTGGATGCCTCACTGACCCTAGATACAACAGAAGTCCGTTTTCCCAACTTTAGGATGATTCATCTGCTACAACTTTTTCTGGCAAAAGCAGGGCTCACAGTCACACGTGTCTTCTTGGTAACATCTATGTTGGGCTACCGTCCAAAGCTTCTTATGTCCCCTGGATTCGGCTTTAAATACCCATCTTCTCAGATATATAAAATATCACACGGACAATGGCATTGTTCCACTAACCTGGTTCAAGATTCATCACCATTTCTTCAGTTCCTCAGTTATATAGATTTGATACACAGCTCACTTATTAGCTGCATGGTCTAAATGTAAATATTTCAACTAGGAGTTGTTTATAGTTATGGTCAATTTTTTCTGTTACTAGATTTCATATTAGAATTGGCATGTACCTAGCATTATACAGCTGTTCTCTTAATTGTGTATATTTTACCTCTTTTCAATAAAAAATTTTAAATTAAAAAAAAAAGTGGTTTCAGAAGCTTCAGTGTGTTCGGAATGTGGCAGCTAGGGAGCTTATTACACCCACCTTGTAATTACACACCATGAGGTTTGTAATCTCTAAAACCCTGGGCTTTAAGGTGGACTACTCCACTAGCATATGCCAGTTGATACTCTCAGGTTAGCTGAGGTAGGGTGACCATTCCCCAAGTGGGGGTGGAGGTGGGGGATCCCCTGCTTTCATGGGCTCCTGCCTGCCAGCAGCCAGCGGGAGGAAATCCCCCCCCCCAAAAAACAGCAATGTCGTGCGCAATTAGCTGACACCATCTGGAAGTGACGTAGGTGCATCGGTGACGTTAGATTTGATACACTCTGGTTTTTGAGCAAAAACTCTATGGTTTGAGGGTGATTTTACCACAGAGTTTGCCCAAAAACCAGAGTGTCGCCCCCAAGGTCACCAGCATGTCTACATCACTTCCAGGTGATGTATGCACATTGCACAATGCCCCCCCCCCAACTCACAGAATGCCTCCCCAATCCCCCTGCTGGCACAACGATCAGACCTGGCAACCCTAAGCTAAGGAGGCCTTATGGAAGGAACTCCTTGAAGGGGGAATCCAATCCGTGAGAGCCTGCGCGAGGGCTTTCTCAGCGGCAGTCCCTGCTCCTTGGAACTTGGTCTTCCTCTGTGCTGTAGATGGTCCCTTCTCTAGAGGTCCTCTGGCATTAGCTGAAAGCCTTTTTGATTTCAATCTGTCTCGGGTTGCCAGGCCTCTGGTCTGGGCAGGGGTCTCTCTGCTTTCATGGGCTCCTCTCCGCCACCAGCCACCTAGCCGGCAGGGGAAAACTCCACTCGCAAATGTCTCCAAATGTGGCACGATGACATCATTTGGCGGTGACATCATCACTCTGCTAACATCGCACAGCAATGCTCTAGGTTTGGGGCAAAACTCTATGGCAAATCTGGGCTCAAAAACATAGAGTTTTGCCCAAAACCTAGAGCGTCTCCAGAGATTAGCAAAGATCCCCCTGTCGGCAGCGAGGTACGACCTGGCAACCCTAAACCTGTCTCATGTACCTGTAAGTTTTTAATGGCTGCTATGTGTTTCTAGTGGGTTTTATATGGATTTTAACACTGTAAGCCTCCGTGAATATAATACTTCCAAATAAAAAGGCGGAATATAAATATTCTAATTAACAAATAAATAAAGGTTCTCAAACTGGGAGCGTAATCCAGCCAAAGAAAAGCATTTCTGCCTCACCAGTCTGAATGAGAGAGTTAAACATGTGCTTAAATATCTCTCACCGAAGCCAGAATATAGAATTAGTGAGTTGACCAGAAATATAAGGTTAATAATGTAAACGTATAATCAAATATGGTCCAAAGAGTGGGAAAAGAAGTAGCTCCGTAGACTCTCCAAATGGTATCTAAGTTTTTGGCTAGATCATGCCTCTCCCCCCTTTTATGCCTGCCCTTTGAAAAATTGGCTCCTTAATCTCTTATCCATGTTAAAAAGCATAACTGTGGCATGCCAGGGGACGAGAAAGAAAGAAAAGCATAAAGATGAAAAGAGGTTGCAAAAGGAAAGCCTCTGGTATGGCGAGAAGTAAATCCTCCCTAACGGTGCTGTGGAATTTCGATTCTTCTTCTTCTTGATATCCTACCCAGCCCAGCCCAAGTCAATCAACAGGCGCTTGATGCGTTTTACAGATGGATCCGCAACGGTGCATGTCTGACACACAGATGGTTCGACTTGCATTTCTTAGCTGTCCAGCAATCAGACTAAATTTTGAGGCTGATCATTTGCAGATGTTTCTTGAGGAAAGCAAGCGGCCTGTCCACTTGGTCTAAATTTATTCCTCCTCCAATAAGCCTCAGCTATGCTATTGCCTGAAAAGCGTGCTGGTCCCACGGGCAGGATTTAGTGTCCGCCTGCACCAAAGCTAGGGGTTCTGTCTTGACTGGAAATTGATTAAGGAGTTGCAGGAGCAACAAATGGGGAGGGGGGAGCTTTTGTTCCAGTCTGCATCTTTCAAAATTACTTGGGCATCAAAAAGGGTTAGGAAATTGAAGACACAGGGTCAAAACCAGGAATAATCATGAGAAACTAGAGCCAGCAGGCATTATTACTGCTTGGACTGACCAGAACGCAGGAGGAACAGAATTGTGCTGACAGTCAGGATTTAACCAGACCCAAGGATCAATACCAGTACTAACCCCAGAATAAATGAAGCAGAGGGTCTCTGAGCATGTACAGATTGCCTTTTTTCTCCATCAGTGACCAGACACAACCAGATCAGTTTAAACATGAGAGAGACTCAGATTAAGATCGGAAGGCACAATTTTCTGAGGTAAAGCCAGGGGCACAATTCTAATTTTCAACCGGGAGTAGCAAATCATGAGTGGAGGCCTCTTT
>NW_015174273.1:697918-699640 GCF_001447785.1 Gekko japonicus | reverse complement strand
TATCAGGCCAGCAAAGTGGTAAGCAACCGTAGAAGAGAAAAGAAGAGAAGAGAAGAGAAGAAGAGATTGGATTTTTATCCCACCCTTCACTATCCAAAGGAGTCTCAGAGCGGCTTACAATCCTTTTCCCTTCCCTTTTCCTCCCCTCCCCACAACAGACACCCTGTGAGGTAGGTGGGGCTGAGAGAACTCTTCGAGAACTGCTCTTGAGAGAACAGCTCTGAGAGAACTTGTGACTGACCCAAGGTCACTCCAGCAGCTGCATGGGGAGGAGTGGGGAATCAAACCCAGTTCTTCCAGATTACAGTCCGCATTCCTGACCACTAGACCAAACTGGCTCTGAGTACTTTTAACTGATAACCAGTTTTTGTCTGAATGAGGTCTGATAGCATGACAGAACTGCAAACTACCTGTGGGGAGGGCGAGATATAAATTCGATAGCTAGCTAGCTAGCTAGCTAGCTAGATTATGATAGCATGACAGAATTGCAAACTACCTGTGGGTAGGGCGAGATATAAATTCGATAGACAGACAGACAGACAGACAGACAGATAGATAGATAGACAGATAGATAGACAGATAGATAGACAGATAGATAGACAGATAGAGACAGACAGAGACACACACAGAGACAGAGAGAGACAGAGACAGAGGCAGGCAGGCGGGTGGGCAGGCAGGCAGACAGACAATGCACCACCAACAATATTGTAAAGGTGTCCAGGGGAAGGAGGTCTCAACCTGGCAACAGGCCACAAGCCAGAGGAGGGAGCTGCTGGCTTGGTCTCAGCAATACCACTAATGATAGACAAAGGGTGACATTGCGGATACCTCGTAGGGCTGCCAACTGTACACTGGGAAACCCCTGGAGCTTTGGGGGTGAAGCCTGGGGAGAGACCTCAGCTGGGTACAATGCCATAAAGTCCCCCCTCCAAAGCAACCATTTTCTCCAGAGGAGCTGTTCTTGGTCATTTAGAGGTCAGCCATAATTCTAGGCATGCTCCAGGCCCCACCTGGAGGTTGGCAACCTGATTTTCTCCCAATGAAGCGTGCTCAGCACCCCCACCCAAGAGTCCTAAGTGGAAGGGTCCAGAAAGTTTTACTTCTTTGTGTAAAGCGGCTCCCGGCCTATCCCTAGATGGCTCTGAGCATTTGTGGAAAGGAACCATCCCTTCTGTTTACTGTTCTTTGGCAAAACAGAGGGGGGAAAGTTCTCTCGCGTTCCCCAAGAGGGCTATTCTGAGGGCTGTTTTGTAAAGAAAGCGCAGCATTTTAAAGTCTCCCCGGAGCCACGTGCACGCACAGCCTTCATATTAATGGCACATAACAACCTCTTCCCTTTCCTTTTAGCCAATGAAGGGTAAAAGTGCATAAACTGGGAGGTCAGGAGGTCATGCGCTCCGAGAGCCTGCAATATGACATATGCTTCCCATTTCTTTGAACACAGCGACACAGAAATCTGCAAACGGACCTTTGGGGAAGCTCTATTTTTTGTCTCAATAACTCCGCCCCACCTTCCTTCACCATCAGCTCAAACGGTTTCCTTCACTTCAGGGTTGGGTTGTCGATAGGGCTGCCAAGCCCCGGCGGGGGATCCGCACGTCTTCACAAAATCCCTGCCATGGGGGACAGCGATATGCGTTGCACCGCCGTGCAAACAGCCCCGTTGCCAGAGCGACGCGTAGCGTCACATCCTGGCGACGGCGGTGCAATGCGTATCGCTGT
>NW_015174273.1:682923-697796 GCF_001447785.1 Gekko japonicus | reverse complement strand
TGATCTCCAGCTGACGGAGATCACCTCTCCTGGAGAAAATGGTTGCTTTGAAGGGCGGACTCTATGGCATCGTACCGTGCTGGGGCCCTTCCCCTCCTCAAACCCCGCCCTCTCCTGGATCCAACCCCCAAAGTCTCCAGGTATTTCCCAACCCAGACCTGGCAACCCTACTCAGGAAAAAAATGGCCACTTTGGAGGGTTGGTTGGTTCTATGGCATTATAACGAGAAAATAAAGAGCCGCAGCAGTTACAGGAGACAAACATAAAGCCAAGGCCAATGCTGCAAAATCAGGTAAAAATATTTTTTATTACTCAGTTCAATTTCCAAAAATTCCCTACGCGCTTCGCCAACAAGCTTCGTCAGGTTGTCGACTTGCAGTAATTCTTCAAAAAGTGTAAAAGATCAGTGCTGATCCCAAAACTGACCTTTATCTCCTTTTGAAGAATTACTGCAAGGCGAACAGATTCGCCTGTTGGTGAAACACGTAGGGAATTTTTGAAAACTGAACTGAGTAATAAAAAATCTTTTTACCTGATTTTGCACCATTGGCCTTATTTTTTAATCTTCTACGGCATTATACCCAGCTGAGGCCCCGCCCCTCCTCAAGCCCACCGTCTCCAAGCTCCACCCACCCATATCTCCAGGAATTTCCCACCCCAGAGTTGGCAACCTTACTTCAAGGACTGCTTTACACCTGCATAGACGTCTCTGGATTTCTCATCACTTTGGCTGTGAAATATACTGGGTTCAACACGTGTTAGTGATCAGCTCATGTTTTATTGTGAAGACAGCTCAACTAAAAGACAAACTAGCAGGACCGGAGCCCTGCTTAAATTCGCACCCAACACCACCCCCACCCCCACACACACTACCCCCACACACTCTACCCGTGATACGTTATTTACAGAGGCACTCCTGGGCGATAGGGTCGTCCCAGGATCCTAGCAGTCTATTGTTCTGTGACTCCAAGCTGGGTCTGACGAGGTTAGGCTTAGTACACAACAGGCTGATTTCACACATTATAGCAGCTCCTAAAAGTCCTTAAGCTGATGAAAACATGAGAAGGTTATCAAGGCAGGCACTGGCCATTCCGCCATACTCCTTGCAGTGTATGGAGCAATAAGGACAACCCAGGTCACGGAGGGCATGTTCAAACATGCATGCTTACAGCCAAGTGATGACTCTGCATGTGTGAATGAGCCACTCCGCATCTAATGCCACAGAGAGGAATCTGAATACCACTGTCTGCATAAGATTCTGGGGCTACTGCCTTGCTTACATACAAAAAATATTTTTAAAAAAATTTTAATTAAGGAAAGAAAAAGAAAATACATTCCAGGACTTTAAGCTTTACTCCTTCGTGGTGGAGCAATTCACCAGGGGTACTGCTGCCATTGTAGAAATGAAAGCCAGCAATCCTAAATGCCATTCCTTGACCCTAATTTTGTATTTATACCCTGTCTTTCAAGTCTAGTATCAAAGCTACTAACATAAGAAATATAAACAATAGCTAAAACATGTGTTTTCTCAACTAATGAGCACACCAACATAAGAAAGCAGTAGTGGCAAAGTAAAGTTAGCTCAGTTCAGTACTGAGTTTCCAAATGCCCAATGGAATAAGAAGATCTTTGCACATTTTCTAATCATTGGGAAGAGGCCACCACGAAAAAGGACCTGCACTCACATAGGGATCTTGCCTAAAAATCCAGAAACAACCGGTAGACGGATTAGGGCTGCCAGGTCCCCCCTAGCCACTGACAGGGGGTGGGGGGTACGGTTGCTATGTCCAGCCTGGGAAACTCCTGGACATTTGGGGATGGAGCCTGGGGAGGACAGGGACCTCAGTGGGGCACAATGCCAGAGGGCCCACCTTCCAAAGCACCCATTTTCTCCGGGGGAATGGGTCCCTGTAGTCTGGAGATCGGGTGTAATTCTGAGGAATCCCCAGGTCCCACCTGGAGGCTGGCATCCCTCGCACAGCTCCATTTGATTATATTGCATTGGAAAGTTCATACCCAAGGAAGCAGCTCCTAAAACGGTCTGGGTTTAAAAGTGAATACAAACATTTAGATTTGGCTTGAAAAGTTACGAACCACCAGTGGTGGGGATCCTTGAACAAGCTCTATATTATACGAAACAAGCAGGGGACCCATGAGGGCTGCCAGGGTGAGGGAATCTTATCCCTTGCTCCCTCCAGCTGGTCCTTCTTCTCATCCTGTCTCCAGTTTACTCCCTTCCCTCCCTCCCGCCCTCCCTCCTAGGTTTTAACTCCTGCTGTCCCCCACGGCCCCTTGGTGGGATAGCAGGGGAAATGCCACGTGCCCTGCCACCCCAATTTATGCAATCACACAGAGACGTTCCATCCACAGCTTTCAAAAAAGAGGGGCTGTGGCTCAGGAGCAAAGCATCAGCTTTGCCTGCAGAAGGTCCCATGTCCAGTCTGCATCGACTCAACTTAAAAGGACCAGGTAGCAGGTGATCTGAAAGACCTCTATCTGAAGCCCTGGAGAACTACTGCCTGTCAAAGTGGGTGGGGGGGGAGAGAATGAATAGACCAGGGGTCTGGCTCAGTAACAAGACCCTCTGTGTACGCATATCAACATTATTTCGTCTTTCTTTTATTCAGGGCTTTTTTCTGTAGAAAAAGCCCAGCAGGAACTCATTAGCATAATAGTCCACACCCAACAGCAGAAACTCATTAGCATGTTAGGCCACACCCCGACAGCACAGCTCATTAGCATGTTAGGCCACACCCCGACAGCACAGCTCATTAGCCTATTAGGCCACACCCCCATGCCTTCCCTTGGCTTGTCCAGGAGCCCCGCAGCTGCGGGGAGCCCGAGCAAGCCGGCCCTTGGACAGGCCGGGGAAGGCACGGGGTTGGCATTTAGATGCCTCCCTGAAGTGCTGGTACACAATCAAGATTACCCTTCCCCAGGGGTCATTTCATAGAAAAAGAGGTGCAGGAGCACATTAGCATAACTCATTAGCATAACTTATTTGCATAAGCCACACCCCCTGACATCACCGGAAGTGTGTCAAAAGGCAACACCCACCGCTCAGGCTCCACCCCAAAAATCTCCAGGTATTTTCCAACTCAGAACTGATGAGTTTATCTGGAGAAAAACTGCTTCAGTTTACTTGCCACAATGGGGTGGGGGTGAGCAATGTTCCCTCTAATTTTCCCCCCCCCTCTACTTAGAGCAGTTCACATCCTAAGCAAAATATAACTGCTGTAATCTTAAAATGGGAAATGGGCAGTACAAGACCCTGCGCAGCTCCAGAATGCTGCTGAGCGGGGCTTCCTGTGTTAATGAGCGGCCGCTCATGTGCACGGCTTAGAGGGAACACTGCTAACCACTGCACCATGCTGGCTTCTCATCAGACTCTGAAAATTCTGCATTCAGGGTTGGATTTTTTAAAAGTCTCCTAGCAGTTTCAAAAATTCTAACTAATTGAGAGCACAGATATTTGCAGCTGGGCAAAAGCTGCTTTCTGATACCACCCCAAGCAAAATCCAAAGGTGCTGAAACAGAAATCCACTTGCTCACCAAAGAGAAATTCCCTTCGAAATGGCTAAGAAGAAATAGCACTACTGCTGCAACTGTGACAGGAGCTCTGCCCCCAAACCAATTGTTTTTCCTTTAACATTTTTGGATCAGTTATGCACCCAGACCACCAACAGGTGTTGCCTTCTGAAGATGAGGATGAAATGACCACCAAAATTATTAGGGGGCCAAAGAGTACCTTTCCTAGGAGGAAAGGATTGTGACTTACTCCATGAAACTGATGGACAATAGATTCAGGACACGGGGAGGGACCATGGCTCAGTGGCAGAGCATCCACTTGGCATATAGAAAGTCCCAGGTTCAACCCCCAACATCTACAGTTAAAAGGATCAGGTAGGAGAGGATGTGAAAGACCTCCACTTGAGACTCTGGAAAGCAGCTGCCAGTCACGAGTAGACAACACCAATCCTGATGGATGGATGGATGGACTGATTCAGTATCAGGCCTCTTCATAGGTTCATGGGACAGACAGAAAGAAGCACTTCTTCATACAACATGCCATTAACGTATGGAATTCACTGGCACAGGACGTGGTGATGGCCACTAGCTTAGAAAGCTTTATAAGAGGACTAGATAAATTTGTGGAGAATAGCTATTCGCCATGATGGTTAAATGGATCCTCCAGCTTTAGAGGCAGGGTATCTCTGGAAACTAGCAACTAGGGGTCACCAGCCCTGACCTGGATGGCCCAGGCTTGCTGGATCTTGTCAGATCCCAAAAGCTAAGCAGGGTCAGCCCTTGTTAGCAATTGGATGAGTGACCACCAAGGAAGTGGCTACAAGCATGGACAGCTTCAAAAGGGAATTAGATAAGAATATGGAGCAGAGGTTCATCAGTGGCTATTAGCCACAAGGTATAGATAGGGGCTCTGGGGCAAGTGATGCTCTGTCTTCTTGGTGCTTGGGGGGGGGGCAACAGTGGGAGGGCTTCTAATGTCAACGCAGGAGCAGGATGATAGAAACCAAGCCGGGTGCAACAGGGAAAGGATATGTACACAGAGGTCACAGAAAACAGAATGGCAGCTTGCTGACAAATGGCAAACCACCTCTGAATGCCTGTTGTCTTGAAAAACTTAAGTCAGCTGTGACTTGACAGAGATCACCGATAGGGGACATCTCTTGCCTTTGCGCCATGCTTATGGGCTTTCTGGAGTCATCTGGTTGGTCACTGTAGGAAAGAGGATGCTGGTCTATGGGAATTTATAGTCTGCTGAATCAGGGCCCCTGATGTGGAAAGCTGACCAATGTTTTCTTTTAGAGTACTGCTCAGTCACCAGTACACCTGCGCCGGAATGTCAGATGAGGGACATGAGAAGTCAGATAAGATCTTTGGGTCTCTAAATTTCTGATTCTGAATGACTGCACGCTCTGAATATCATCTCTGCAGCTCTGGTTTAGTGATACTGAACCAGGGCCCGTCCAAATCATTTCTTCGCTGGTTCAGCAAGTTCTTGGGATCAGCCCATTAATCTTTAATCACTCTCAAATAAAATATTAAATGTCGGCCTCTAGATCCAGATTTAAGGAGCCTAATCTTAAGCACCCAGGTTTCAATTTTTAATTTAAAGCCGTTTTTGGCTTTCTAAATTTAGCTTGGTGACGGCAGTCCCTGGCAAAATTCTTGGCAGTCATCAAAATAAGCCTTTTCATCCTCTTTTGGACAATGTTTAGATTTTTTTTTCAATAAGTGGTGCATTAACGTTCCTGTAATATCTTCCAGTAATACGGTACTTTGAATGTACTATATTGTGTGCGTGTGTGAAGTGCCGTCAAGTTGCTTCTGACATCCTATCTTTGGTCTTTTCCGCATTCGCCTGCCACTCCGGATTTTCTCACTGTTCAAGTCGGGGCCATTGAAGTCCACGGCAAAACAGCATCCAAATAACCCCGGGGCAACGGCAGGCTGACCACTGAAGGGAGGTAGTGTAATGCAGAAAGGGGGGGGGGACCCGGAATAAAAAGAAGGTTGAGTTCGATTTTAGTGCAGAATGGGGGGAAAAAAACTGGATTAAAAAGAAGGTTGAATTCGATTTTAGTGCAGAATTGCTTAGAGGACACCACAGTGAGCTTGGATTAAAAGGAGAGTGCAGAAAGGGCCATAAAGAGCCTTGCTCAGGTCTTGCAGTCTGCGGGCCGTGGTTTCCTTGACTGACTCAATCCATCTCATGTTGGGTCTTCCCAGGGGTCATTTCGTAGAAAAAGAGGTGCGGGAGCTCATTAGCATAACTCATTAGCATAACTTATTTGCATATGCCACACCCCCTGACATCACCGGAAGTGTGTCAGAAGGCAACGCCCACTGCTCAGGCTCCACTGGACTGTTTTGGATTGTTAGCTATTTGGGGGGGGGGGGATGTGCAGATCTGTCAGAGCAGGGAGAGCTTGTACCTGAATAAAACTTGGTCTTAAAGGTGCCACTGGACTGTTTTGGACCGGGGGGCCGGGGGAAGCTCTGCAACATACCTGGCTGCTTCTTGTTCTGACTGAGGGCTGCTGGGAGCAGGGGGTGGGGCTTGTTGCATGTGCCCGCCCCCTGGGCTCTTTACTGCCGGAGCTCCGCTCCTGTACGCTCCTGCAGGAAATGACCCCTGGGTCTTCCTCTTTTCCTGCTGCCTTTGACTTTTCCTAGCGTTACTGCCTTTTCTGGGGAATCTTCTCTTCTCATAATGTGACCAAAGTACAATGGCCTCAGTTTAGTCATTTTAGCTTCTAGGGAGAGTTCAGGCTTGATTTGATCTGGAACCCTCTTTTTGGCAGCTGATAGTACCATGCTGGGGACTCCTGAATACGGTAAGGGCCTTTGTTGCTGGTAGGTCCAGCCTTGTTGAATGGCTTACGAAAGTAGGTGTAGAAGGAGCCTTTATTTGTTTCACTCAGGAAAGCATGTAAGACAGTTTTATTCCCGAAGGCATTCTGTAAACTATTATTTATTGTATGGCAGAGTTACACTCAGGAAACATATCATATAAAATACGTAACCAAGTTGATACAACGGGTATGCAGACCGATTGGGCAATCCCCCTAAATACCAAAATCTACATTTTCAATCCACTCAGTCGCAGCTGGGGAGAGTCCAGAGAGCTCAGTCACATTCCGTAAACTCTTTTGGCAGAAGGGGCCGCATTTTTACCAGTTTCTTTTTAAAAACCTCGTCAATGGACTGATATATCTTTGTGCCCTCACGACTTTTTGTAGTTTGTTATCTGCTTTCAGTCTAAGGAGATAAGGTAGGACATAAATATTTTAAATAAATTAATAACTACAGGTGTAGGCCAGGCCTATGATCACTGATTCTTCCCGCGCGGTATTTTTGTTAAACTGTTCTTGAAAAGGCAGACGGTTTTCTCTTGTACTCTCAGAATAAACACAGTTGAACCTGGTAACTTATCACTGGGCTCCAGAGTGCTTTTTAGAAAGACATCTGGTGTCGATTTAGGCTCAGCGCAATGATAACTGGCCAACTGCTCTGGCTCTCTGCCTTCTGTGTGTGTGAAAAAGGAACCACAGGCGGAAGAGTTCCCTCTACAGCAGAGCAAAGCTGACAAAAGCTGGGATCCAGCAGCATGCAAGCATTAAGATTAAACAGACTCAGTGTCGTTCCACTTGAGCAAGACCTGGCACTTCCCTCCCTATCTATTTCACCGTCCACACATTGATTGCATGAGCTCTTGTGCAGAGAGGGAAAAGCAAGAGGGGATACAATCAGGGGTCGTTTCATAGAAAAAGAGCTAGGGGAACTCATTAGCATAACTCATTAGCATATGCCACACCCCCTGACATCAGGGGCCTGGCGGTGGACCTGCAAGGCCAGCGGGAGTGCGAGGAAGCCCCGCCAAGGCCCTCCCTGGCCCCAGGCAGGCAGGGGTGGTGAGAGGCGGGGAGGAAGCAACTTACCCTCCCTCTTCTCCTGCCTCCTCCTGGCTGAATGAGAGCCGGAAGCGGGGCGGCTGGAAGCAGGGGGCGGGGCTTTGTCATGTGCCCTGCCCCCTGCACCTCACCCGGGGGAACTGCGATCCCCCGCGATCCCCCCCGAATAGACCTCTGGATACAATAAGCTGGACTTAATACAAGTGCATTCTTGCATTTTATGCCTGCACAAGAGCTCTAGCGCAAGTGGAAATTCTGCACTGGATCCAACTCATTACGTTCAACCTATCTTCTCTTTATTATTATTTAGACTGCATCGGTGAACATGAAATTGATCTGTGCCCCAGATTTCAAGTGAAAGAACTGGGAAAACCTTGCAACACAATTATCAAATTTTAGTTTGAGGCACCCCGGTGGCTAGGGTTACCAGGCCCTTCCTGGCCACCACCAGCAGCAGGGGATGAGGGGGTAGGTTTGCCAGATCCAAGTTGGGAAACTCCTGGAGATTTGGGGACAGAGCCTGGGGGGGTGGGGAACTGAGACCTCAGTGGGGCACATTGCCACAGAGTCCAACTTCCGAAGCATCCATTTTCTCCAGGGGAACTGATCTTTGTAGTCTGAAGATGAACTGTAAATCCAGGGGATCCCCAGGTCTCACCTGGAGGCTGGCATCCCTACTGGTGGCAGAGAGTGTAGTCAAGTCCCAGCTGACGTCATGACTCTATAGGATTTTCTGTTGGAAGTGAAGGACTTTCACGCTGTCTCATGCCTCAGAGTTCAGAGGGGGACGACTATAGAGTTAGAAAGATAGAGAGGCCAGGACACAGGGCATCCTCTCCTTTCTACTCCGCTACTATCCCTTTGATCTCTTTGATGTAGATTGATGTAGATTGTTATTCATAAGGAAAACATCCTTCCTTCTGGCTTCTCCCTCACTCCCACCACACAACGCCACAATTCTCCATCTTGACAACATGAAAACAGGACGCTTTCCTGTATCCCGATCCATCCAGTTAGTTAGATTAGACTAGAGAACCTAGCTCTCCACTTTCCTATCTAGAAATGGAGTTCCTATAACAAGCTCCTAATATTAGTTTCACAAATATAAAGAGGCTCCGTGTAACTTTTGTTTCATGCCAGCACACACACTGAACAGACGGACTCTGCTGCCTTGAAGCCTTGGGCACTCTGGTAACCGTAAATCCTAACATTTTCAAGGCAAGAGATGAACAGAGGTGGTTTGCTATTGCCTGCCTCTGTCTAGCAACCCTGGACTTCCTTGGTTTGGCGAGAGCCAGTTTGGTGTACTGTTTAGGAACGCGGACTCTAATTTGGGAGGTTTGAACCAGGTTTGATTCCCCACTCCTCCACATGCAGCCAGCTGGGTGACCTTGAGTTAGTCACAGTTCTCTCAGAGCTGTTCTCTCAAGAGCAGTTCTCTCAGAGCTCTCTCAGGCCCACCTACCTCAACGGGTGTCTGTTGGGGGGAGAGGAAGGGAAGGAGATTGTAAGCCACTCTGAGACTCCGAGTGCAGGGAGGGTATAACTCTAATTTCTTCTTCTTCTTTCTCCTCCTCCTCTTCCTTTTCTTCCCCTTCCCATCCAAATACCAGTCAGGGTCGACCCTGCTTAGCTTCCAAGACCTGATCAGATCAAGGGCTTCATGCATTTTAGGCTTGTTGCCACATCCATCATCATCACATACTGACCACAGCTTGAACGCATGATATAGCAAATGATAACTTGTATGTTAAGATGCTGAACTGCAGGCTGTGGAAGGTCAGTAGTTTAGCAGTTCGAGACCCGGGTGCTGCATGACGGAGTGAGCTCCTGTCTCTAGTTCCAGCTCCTACCAACCTAGCAGTTCGAAAGCAAGAAATTGCAAGTAGATAAATAGGTACCACTTCGGTGGGAAGGTAACAGCGTTCCGTGCGCCTTGGCGTTTAGTCATGCCAGCCACATGACCACGGAAATGTCTTCGGACAGTGCTGGCTCTTCAGCTTTGAAAGGAGATGAGCACCGCAACCCTAGAGTCGGACTCAACTGGCTTTCGAGCAAGGGAACCTTTACCTTTACCTTTAAGCAGTTATACCCTTCCGAATCCATTGAAGTCAAGGGGCTTACAAAGGTTAAGCTTTTTTGTCAAGATGTTTAGCTGTAACAACTGTAAAAATCACAAATATAAAGTTGAGTCACAATGGAACACAATGTAATATCATGCGTCATTTAAAAAAAAAAATTACAAGTTCCATTTTGAGTGTTTGGCGTGCTTGTCCTGTACTTTAAGGGAGAGAAAAAATATTTCTGGATGACATCCGTATCTCTGTTAGCAAGCAACAGCTGGAATTTTGGGTTGAACTGACCAGTGATACTTTCCTAAATGACAAGTGCATGTGTGAATGAGTCCTCATAGACCCAACAGCACAGACAGGACTTTCAGCATCTCCTCATCTGAGATTCTAACCACCACACCACCCTGGCTTTCAAGGGGTGGCAGCTTTTAAACAGTAGCAAGCAGCTAGGCCAGGGTGAGTCCTGCAGGTCACATAGTATCAAGTTGCCCAGTGGTTGCTGACAGCCTTGACCCCAAATATTCCCCCCCTTAAAGGGCAAAACAGATCTGAAAAAGTCCTGCCCTTTCTCTCTGTTTTTAACTGATTGAAACCAAGGTTTGAAAGTTGGCAGTACTGTTGTGGTTGCTTAGCAATAGCTAGTGAGGGCCTTTTTCTTAAAGCTACAGATGTTGCTTATATTATTTTAGTGTTTTTAATCCCCTGTCCATTTTTTAAAAAAGATTTTAGATTTTTCTTCAAACCTGGGGCATTTTTTCATGTTTGTAGCAAGATCAGTCTTGTCTATTCATGGCTCCAGTCTCCAGATTTAAGCATCCACAAATTGAGCCATGTTGAGAATTAGATGTATTTCCTTGGTTCCCTGAAATTTCATCAGTTAGCAGGTGCTTAAAACAATATCTTTCTGTGACACTCCTATTTAATTGATGTCACTGTGTTTCCTTTCCAGAGAAAGGTCTCTCCTTGCTGGGCTACCATTTATGCAATTATAGTGTGACCAAGCATGTGTCTAAAATGATTGCTTATCAAAAGTCATATGAGAAGCAAACTCCATGTGGAGGATGGATTCCTTGGAGAGTTTGTACCAAAACTTATTACAAAGAAGAGTATCACGCGATCACAGTCCCAGAGCCTATGAACGTGACAGACTGCTGTGAAGGATATGAACAAGTTGGTCTCTATTGCTCTTTACGTAAGTATATTTATTTATTTATTCATTCAATTTATACCCCGCCTTCCCTGCGAATGGGCTCAGGGCGGCTTACAGCAGTGGCCCAATTGCCAATAAAACCAATGAAACAATATACACCATTTCATAATAAGTTAAAACATAAAATCATAAGGTGCTATTCAGTTCTACAGTTTGTTGCTAACGATGGCGTATTAAGATGTATCCGAAAACTAGATTCCAGCTCAGTGTCGTTCTGAGTCGCTTGATGTAACAGGCCAGATGTTGGTACTGAGGGCCGGGCTCATTGATGGTAGTGGTAGGGGCGGCTCCTAATTGAAGGCCTGGTGGAAGAGCTCCGTCTTGCAGGCCCTGCAGAATTACAATAGATCCCGCAGGGCCGTGATCTCCTCCGGGAGCTCATTCCACCAGTAAGGAGCCGCCACTGAGAAAGCCCTGGCCCACATCATAGCGAGCCTAGCCTCTTTGGGGCCCGGCAGGGTTAAACGATTTTGTGACCCTGACCTCAGTGCTCTCTGGGGTATATGTGGGGAAAGGCGGTCCCTCAGGTATGTCGGACCCTGGCCATATAGGGCTTTAAAGGTAATCACCAGCACCTTGAAACAGATTTGGTATGCTATTGGCAGCCAGTGCAGGGCCTTCAACACAGGCTAGATGTGTTCCCATCTAGGTAAGCTCATCAACAGCCGGGCCGCGGCATTCTGCACTAGCTGCAGCCTCCGAGTTTGCAACAAGGGCAGCCCCATGTAGAGAGCGTTGCAATAGTCTAGTCTCGAGGTGACCATCGCATGGATTACTGTGGCCAGGTCATTGCAGTCGAGGAAGGAAACCAACTGCCTAATCAGCCGAAGATGGTAAAAGGCCAACTTGGCAGTGGCTGCTACCTGGGCTTCCATTGTTAAGGAGGGGTCCAGGAGCACACCCAAGCTCCTAACCTCTGGCGCTGGGAGTGGGGTCCCCACTCGTGCACCGCCCCAGCCCACACACAGGATCTCCATCCTCACCAGATTCAGTTTCAGCCGATTCAGCCTAAGCCAACCAGCCATAGCCTGTAACGCATGGTCCAGATCTCCAGGATTGGAGTTCAACCGGCTGCCCATCATCAGATAGAGCTGGGTGTCATCAGCGTACTGATGGCACCACAGCCCATAACTCCAGGCTATCTGGGCAAGGGGGGCGCATACAGATGTTAAATAGCATCAGGGAAAGCACTGCCCCTTGAGGCACTCCGCACTCCAGCGGGTGTCTTCTGGACTGTTGCTCCCTGATTGCCACCCTTTGTCCCTGACCTTGGAGAAAGGAAGCAAGCCACTGTAAGGCAAGGCCCTGTATTCCCATGTCGGCGAGGCGGTGGAGCAGCAACTGATGGTCAAACGCAGCCGACAGGTCCAACAACAACAGCACTGCCACACCGTCCCAATCCAGATGCCTCCGGAGATTGTTAGTCAGAGCGACCAGAGCCATCTCCGTCCCATGTCCTGGGCGAAAGCTGGACTGGGTCGAGCGTGGAAGTGTCCTCCATAAAGCCCTGTAGCTGTATCGCCACCGCCTCTCCGTTAATATGCCCAAATAGGGCAAATTGGAGACCGGCCGGTAATTAGCCAATTCAGCCGGGTCCAGAGATGGTTTCTTTAAGACAGGGCGGACCATCGCTTCCTTGAGTGTCCCTGGGAACAGTCCCTCTAAGAGGGACTTGTTGATAATTTCCCTCAGGGCACCTCAGAACCCCTCATGGCCCGCTTTAATGAGCCAGGAAGGGCACAGATCAAGGCTGCATGTGGTTGGGCGTACAGTCAAGAGCAATCTGTCAACTTCCTCCAGGCTGAGTGGGCTGAAATGATCTAATACCGAAGCTGAAGTCGCGCTTGGGGCCTTGAGCTCGCTCACTGTTTCAACTGTGGCGGGGAGGTCGCGGCGGAGCAAAGGCGGAGCAAACAATAGTTGAAGCATAGAGATATGCATTTTCCCTTATATCTCTACCAAGAAAGGGTAGAGGCTTACTTTTAAAAAAAAAGAAAAAGAAAAGAAAGCTGGGAATTCAGAGAATCCATTCACAGAAATCAGAACCCTGGAAAACCAAGGTTATGGGTAACATGAATGGAAGCTGTACACCCATGCAAAACCCATATATTGCCTAACTATGAGATGGAAGCCATGTGTATTGGGTTGTCTCATGCTCCCCACACACACAGCGGGCAGGCTCTGGCTTCTCAAGAATGAAACAACTCTTATAACTTCCATCAGTCAATCAATGGGGACAACTTTCTTCCTGCTCTTTTACATACCTATGCGCCATCAAGTCACAACTAACTTACGGTGAATCCAGCAAGGGACTTTCAAGGCTATTCAGAAGCAGAGGTGATTTGCCATTGCCTTCCTTTACAGAGTCTTCCTTGGTGGTCTCCCATCCAAGTACCAACCCTACTTGGTTTCTGAGATCTGACAAGATTGTCCTATACCACACTGTCTTCCTTCCCCCTGCTCTTTTAAGCATAAGGAATTCAACCTGCTTGTGTCAAAACCAGCATTTTTAGCTCTACCCTGAAAGCTTTAGGACTGCAGTTCATGGAGAACCACATTCACAATTGCCCTCAATTAAAAGAGCCACATGACTACTTTATGCCACCTCAGACTCACAATAGAATAAGCTATGACGGTACCTCTGTGAATGTAGGTTTGTTTCTCCTCATCACTGTTGAACCTTTAGTCAGCCCTCATGTATCTAGTAGGGGTATAAAAAATGGTATTTGGGGGGGATTGGGTATATTTAACCCAAAAAATATCAGTATTCCTGAATCTGATAAATATTCAGGATTCCAGAATTTTTTTTGCCTCCATTATACCCTATGGGGACCATTATAGTCAATGGTCCCCATAGGGTATAATGGAGAATCAATCCAAGATTATCTGGGGCTCTGGGGGAGCAGTTTGTTGAGGTAGAGAAACCAAATTTGCAATGGAGCAGGAAAAGGTGTTTAAAGGGATCATGGGCCCTTTAAATACCTTCTCCAAGCCACAAATGCCATGAATGAACTCCAAAGGCGTTTAAAGGGCTCACAGTCCTTTTAAATACTTTCTCCAAGCAGCGAGTTCACCCAGAAGGCATTTAAAGGAACTGTGATCCTTTTAAACACCCTTTAGCTTTGGCGATCCTGTGGTTCTGAAAATCCTGAATGTTTTTGGCATTTTGGGGGCTTGCCCATTTCAGACAGCCAAAAAAATAGCAAAACCTATATCTGGCTGAAAGAATATCTGAAAAATACCTTATTGGTACTTTTCAGATTTTTTTTGGCTTGGATTTAGCCAAGTGGACATCTCTAGTATCTAGAATGAGGGGAAAGCCTGTTGGAGTGAAGGACACAGCATGCCTGGACATTAGAGGGTGCTACATCACTCTGTGTGTAAACGTTATCACCTTGAACAGGATATCTCTCTCTCTCTTAACCTGGGAGCTGCCACCTGATCCCTCCTCCCTCTGTGTGTGCACTGGACTCCCCATTCTCCGCATGAACATAAGAACGTAAGAGACGGCAATGTTGGATCAGGCCAAAGGCCCATCCAGTCCAACACTCTGTATCACACAGTGGCCAGAAATACCAGGTGCCATCAGGAGGTCCACCAGTTGGGCCAGGACACTAGAAGCCCTCCCACTGTTGACCCCCCCCCCCCAAGCACCAAGAAGACAGAGCATCACTTAACCCAGAGCCCCTATCTATACCTTGTGGCTGATAGCCACTGATGGACCTCTGCTCCATATGCTTATCTAATTCCCTTTTGAAGCCGTCCATGCTTGTAGCCGCCGCCACCTCCTGTGGCAGTGAATTCCATGTGTTAATCACTCTTTGGGTGAAGAAGTACTTCCTTTTATCCGTTCTAACCCGACCGCTCAGCAATTTCATTGAGTGCCCACGAGTTCTTATATTGTGAGAAAGGGAGAAAAGTACCTCTTTCTCTACCTGCTCTATCCCATGAATAATCTTATAAACCTCGATCATGTCACCTCTCAGCCGTCGTTTCTCCAAGCTAAAGAGCCCTAAGCGCCTTAACCTTTCCTCATAGGGAAAGTGTTCCAACCCTTTTATCATTCGAGTTGCCCTTTTCTGCACTTTTTCCAAAGCTATAATATCCTTTTTAAGGTGTGGTGACCAGAACTGCACACAGTATTCCAAATGAGGT
>NW_015174273.1:671327-682580 GCF_001447785.1 Gekko japonicus | reverse complement strand
GCCCAGAGAAAATGGCTGCTTTGGAGGGTGGACTCTATGGCATTATACCCTGCTGAAGTCCTTCCCTGGGCTTTATTGCCCCCCCCCCAATCTCCAAGAATTTCCCAACCTGGATCTGGCAACCCTTTGCCCCCCCCCATCCCCTACCAATGACCAGGGGGGACGTGGCAACCCTAAACTTTGATGTCCTAACCAAATATCCCAATAAGGCCTTCCCTCTCTGCCTTCCCGTTCTCTCTTCAACATGAGGCACAGCAGGTCAGGTGAGAGAGTGAGATTGCCACAGAGCCTAGAGGACAGTGAGTTGGCCGTGGAGGAAGAGGCGTGAAATCACCACCACATCACTGTGGCTAGCTTGGTCTTTTCCAGGTAGCTGTCATGGTGGCAGCGGTGTTTTACTCTCTCTTCTCTGGGGCTCGCTTGCTCTCCTCTTGACAGCTGCAGAGAAAGGGTTGTATCTGTGTGTGTTAGAGTGGATGGGCCTTTCTCTTCTATGCCTAGTATGGGGCCCACATCTCAGGGAGGCTCGCAGCTTAGCTACCCTTCTGTCCCTGTGGTGGCAGCTGTTTCCAGGTGGGAACCACCTGCCAAACACAAGCCCTATTGGGCAATAGCCCTGCTCACTTTCCTGGAACATGAGGCAGGTGCCCCATTGAGGAACAATGCTCAGAACAGCCAAAGGTGGCATGTCAACGAGCCACGTGTAGCTCTCGCACTACTAAGTACTGTTTCTTTAGAAAATGCTAATGGGCATTCTCCAGAACTGTCACTCCCGGGCTTAATATGCTTGCTAGCACCTTTTGTAATTGTAAGGCTGAAATGCCGTGATTGAATTCATTTTCACATCATAGGCCTAGATACCGTCCAGTTGCATGTCATGATCTAGTTGAGGCCAAACAATTGGACACGGCTGTCTCTACTTTCTGCAGAGGCAAGTAATCCATACAGGGACCCAATGTAGATGGGGAGGAGAAGGAACATTACACTTGGAATTTATTTATTCAATTTATACCCCGCCCTCCCTGCGGACGGGCTCAGGGCGGCTTACAGCAGTGGCCCAATTGCCAATAAAACCAATAAAACAATATACATAATTTGGCAGTGAATTCCAAGTGTTAATCACTCTTTGGGTGAAGAAGTACTTCCTTTTATCTGTTCTAATCCGAACGCTCAGCAATTTCATTGAGTGCCCACGAGTTCTTGTATTGTGAGAAAGGGAGAAAAGTGCCTCTTTCTCTACCTGCTCTATCCCATGCACTCGATCATGTCACCCCTCAGTCGTTGTTTCTCCAAGCTAAAGAGCCCTAAGCGCTTTAACCTTTCCTCTTAGGGAAAGTGTTCCAACCCTTTTATCATTCGAGTTGCCCTTTTTCCAAAGCTATAATATCCTTTTTAAGGTGTGGTGACCAGAACTGCACACAGTATTCCAAATGAGGTCGCATGGTTCTTCATGGAGTCACAGGTCTCTGCAGGTATCTCCTGTGGAAACAATGCCCTCATACTTCCATACACATGACGCCAGATTAGCTGGCCACTTGTGTCAGGGAAAGTACTCTTTAGATTAGGCTTCTCTCACTCCTCTCAGCTGCAACCTGCATGTGGACTGAATCTGCTTGAATAAATGTACGTTTACCATTTTTTGCAATACACTTCTTGGGAGATTTATTAACTGCACTCAATATGACTGGGCAAACCTAGGGATGCCAGCCTCCAGGTGGGACCTGGGGATCCCCTGGAATGATACCTCATATCCAGACTACAGAGATCAGCTCCCCTAGAGAAAATGGCTACTTTGGAGGTGGACTCTATGGCATCATACCCCACTGAGGTCCCTGTCCTCCCCAGGCTGCCCACCCCAATCTCCAAGAATTTCCCAACCTGGATCGGGCAACCCTTTGCCCCCCCCATCCCCTGCCAATGACCAGGGGGGACGTGGCAACCCTAAACTTTGATGTCCTAACCAAATATCCCAATAAGGCCTTCCCTCTCTGCCTTCCCGTTCTCTCTTCAACATGAGGCACAGCAGGTCAGGTGAGAGAGTGAGATTGCCACAGAGCCTAGAGGACAGTGAGTTGGCCGTGGAGGAAGAGGCGTGAAATCACCACCACATCACTGTGGCTAGCTTGGTCTTTTCCAGGTAGCTGTCATGGTGGCAGCGGTGTTTTACTCTCTCTTCTCTGGGGCTCGCTTGCTCTCCTCTTGACAGCTGCAGAGAAAGGGTTGTATCTGTGTGTGTTAGAGTGGATGGGCCTTTCTCTTCTATGCCTAGTATGGGGCCCACATCTCAGGGAGGCTCGCAGCTTAGCTACCCTTCTGTCCCTGTGGTGGCAGCTGTTTCCAGGTGGGAACCACCTGCCAAACACAAGCCCTATTGGGCAATAGCCCTGCTCACTTTCCTGGAACATGAGGCAGGTGCCCCATTGAGGAACAATGCTCAGAACAGCCAAAGGTGGCATGTCAACGAGCCACGTGTAGCTCCCGTGCTACTAAGTACTGTTTCTTTAGAAAATGCTGCACTGCTTTCTAGTTCATCTCCTGACCATGCACAGGCCTAATGTGTGCTTTCACCGAAGACAATGAATAATAGTTACAGGTAAATGCAACTCTGGCCCTGTTCACATGGAGCATTTGCCCCACTGAAGGCACGGGAGTCCCGCGGACTATCCAGGCGCGATCATATGGGAACATCTGGGAGGCGTAGCACTCCCGTGGCGAACCCGTGGCAAGCCACCGAAGACATGCGGTAAAACCCCACCTCACCGTATGTAGTGGCAAACACTTTGCCACGGGCCGCCTATGAGAGCCTCCTGTTGTGTGATCGTGCCGGCGCGTGGCTTCCCTCCCCTCCCCCGTCATCCTCTTTGCTGTGGGGAAGCTGCCGTCCGTCTGATCGCATAATGGTGCATCAGACTGCAACAGCGCAAATAGCCGCGCTTCCCCCCCGCGTTTTACGGCACGTCTGACTGGGGCTTCTGTTAGATAGTGAGAAACATGATGGATTTACTCAATAAAAACCAAATCTCTCCCCTTATCACTCTGTCACCTCATGGCAAAACGCCCACAATCTTCTTAATATGACGTTACAAATAAGTATACAAATCGCTACTTTTCTTTTAGGCCATCGAGAAGTACAAATTCTCTTTACAAAAGGTTACCTTGTCTGATTTAATTATTTGGTAGTCATTTTATTGTAAATTATCACTGCTTTAAGCTGCTGTGGAAATGTCTAAATGATAGTATTGTGGGATAGAAAGCAAACAAGTTTCTCATTCACAAAGCAGGTTAAACGTGAGGAATTTCACATTACCCTTTTTAAGCCGTTTTGAAGCCGTTTTTGATCCGTTGTGGAGTAAACCGGTATAGAGTGTGCCCAAATTAGCTCTCAGCCAACCATGAGAAAAGTTATTTGTGGGGATTGTCCCTGAAAATGAAGATAGCTCTAAGATTTAAAAATGCACATTCCTCACTCTGCTTCTAGGATCGCACCGGGGTGTCTCATACTCATTTTGTCATCCTCCCTAAGATTGCTTTGATTAAGACGCTAATATATGACGAAGATTGCCTCGTGAATGCCAAGTATTATTTTTAGACTCAGTTAAGCTAAAGAGACAACAGTGGTGGAAGCCCAAATTGTTTCGAGGAGATATTTTTTCGCACGTCTTGAAGGCACTGTAACTAAAAATGAGGAAGAAATCACATTTGTGAGTCAATCTTCTGCTTAAGCCCAGCATAAGCCATCTTTGGAAACTTAGATCCGCAATGAAAAGATTTAATGTCAAAAACTACAGCAAATGTTCTGGGATGAAACCCCATAAATCAAGGAAATTCCACTCAGAATTGAAAACGGCATTGAGTGAGAACAAAAAGGCGATATTAGAAATATTAAAGCACACTCTGCTATTGTGGGATAGAAAGCAAACAAGTTTCTCATTCACAAAGCAGGTTAAACGTGAGGAATTTCACATTACCCTTTTTAAGCCGTTTTGAAGCCGTTTTTGATCCGTTGTGGAGTAAACCGGTATAGAGTGTGCCCAAATTAGCTCTCAGCCAACCATGAGAAAAGTTATTTGTGGGGATTGTCCCTGAAAATGAAGATAGCTCTAAGATTTAAAAATGCACATTCCTCACTCTGCTTCTAGGATCGCACCGGGGTGTCTCATACTCATTTTGTCATCCTCCCTAAGATTGCTTTGATTAAGACGCTAATATATGACGAAGATTGCCTCGTGAATGCCAAGTATTATTTTTAGACTCAGTTAAGCTAAAGAGACAACAGTGGTGGAAGCCCAAATTGTTTCGAGGAGATATTTTTTCGCACGTCTTGAAGGCACTGTAACTAAAAATGAGGAAGAAATCACATTTGTGAGTCAATCTTCTGCTTAAGCCCAGCATAAGCCATCTTTGGAAACTTAGATCCGCAATGAAAAGATTTAATGTCAAAAACTACAGCAAATGTTCTGGGATGAAACCCCATAAATCAAGGAAATTCCACTCAGAATTGAAAACGGCATTGAGTGAGAACAAAAAGGCGATATTAGAAATATTAAAGCACACTCTGCTAAGCCTGTTTGAGTGGTCCACATCGATTCCACACAGGCTGTTCACTACATTGTATTATTTGTTAATTTTTTACAGTGTATTTAGACTGCCTCTATACATTGTTAGGTATTGTGCTACCATTGTGCCATAGTAATTATTTATGACCGGACAGTCTTGTCCACACAGGATACTCCAACTGCAAACGATTGCTAAAGCCCAACGATAGCACAAAGGTACGGATGCAACTTTAATAGCTTTTTTGCAGCTCCCCTCTCCCCCCCGGACATCCTCTGCCACACACAGTACATGTTGCCTTCCATCTGAAGAACAATTTGGGGGAAGCACATTTCATCCTTGCTCCCAATCCAGCCAGGGAATCTGCTCTTGCTCATTCACTTCCCTTGCTAGAAAGAAAAAATAGGTTCTCATCCCCTGCCTGAACACAATATGAGCACAGTGATTTTTAAGGCCTAACTCATCGCACATTATTTTTTATTTCGTACATTTTAAAAAAAATTCTCACCTTTTTTTCAATATCACAGAGTGGCATACATCTAGGGATGCCAGCTTCCAGGTGGGACCTGGAGACCCTCCAGAATGACAGCTCATCTCCAGACTATGGGGATCAGCTCCACTGGTGCAAATAGAAACTTTGGGGGGGAGGACGTTGTGGCACTGTACCCCACTGAGGTCCCTGCCCTCCCCGGGCTCCGCCCCCAAATCTCTAGGAATTTCCCAACCTGGATCTGGCCACCCTACCCGCCACCCCCCACCAATGGCTAGGGGGGACCTGGCAACCCTACAATACATCCTGCTTCCACTCTACCCATGCAACAACCCTGTGAGGTAGGCTAGGTTAAGGGAACTTGACTGGTGAAAGATCACTCAGCTAGTTTCGTGTGAATTTTAACCTGGGCCTCCCAGACCCCTTTCCAACACTTCCATCCCTCTTTTTTTGTAGTGGTGAAGTGAACATTTATGGCATTTATATAACAGAGGCAAAATACTCTGTCGGCTGTGTTAAGAAAACATTGGCCCCTGCCACACGGGGGGGACACGGGCAAAGTGCGGCTTTTTTAAGCCGCACCAAAAGAGACACGCGGTGGCGAGATCAGATAGATCCCCTGAGCCGCTGCGCAGTTGCTCCCCAGCACGCTCAGATGCCGGGGAGGGGGGAGCCATGGAACGAAGAGCGAGGCTCCCCGGCACGATCAGATGCCGGGGGAAAGCCACTGACAGGGAAGCGAGGCAGCTGGTGTCCCAGGTAAGTCCTCCTCTGGGGGTGGTTCTTTTTTACAGCGCGTTATTGGCCTGAAGGGACGGATCGGGGACGGGTGCGAGCCGATTCCCAGATGTTGCGGTGTGCTCGCGCCCGTTTGCTGTGCCCCCAATCCGTCCCTCTCCCGGGCCAAAATCTCCCATGTGACCGGGGCCACTAATCCCCCCCCCCGCAAGCTTTTAGCACTTAATGGCCAACAAAGTTGGGGGCAGCTACGACAGTCCTCACCAACCTGCCTTTCTTTTACTCCTCTGTGTTGCGGTACCGAAGTCTCTACAGCGAGTTCCAGCAATCAGTAACTACAAGTGTTGAAATTAAATAATGATTTGCAACGCAGATTTCAGCCCAGATCGATTGCATGGATTTTCACCCCAGCGATGTCATTTTGTTTCCATGTTTACTACATCTTTGGAGTCTGTCCTCTTCCTAAAAAGGCTCATAGCAGATGGAAACGACATCTTAATCGCTCCTGCACTAAAACGTGCAGATCCGATATTAAGGCTCTTGTCTTGTCTGCACAGACTCCATTCGGGGATTGAATGAAACTGTCTGCACAGATCGCCCTCTGCAAAAGGCCAACCGTTCCCCATTAAGGGCTTCTCCTCCTTGAAAGAAAGATGCACGGATTCAGAGCGTGCCCAGTTGAAACCAGCCTGGAGAGCTTGGAGGGAAAAATGGAACCATCCAAGCAAGTAGCTGGGAGAGAAAGAGACGGAAGGCAGCTCCCAGCTAGGATCTGGTGGGAAAGAAATGAATCCTGAAAAGTAAGAAGCACTCTGGCTGGTGGAAACCTCAAATAATATGTTGGGGAAAAGCGTTTGATACACAACAAGCCCGACTGGCATATTGCAGCGATAGTGTCTGAAGGCAATTTGGCGGAGAGGGCAGGAGAATGGAAGCTCAGATACCCCTCACGCCAGTATCTTAAAACACGGCTCAACACAGCTGGCCAATTATTTCAGCAACCTATCGACCCCTTTTATCACCTGAAGCCTCCCACACCCCTTTGGAGAGTTATAGACAGGCACGACGGAGAGACTGCCTTCAAAAATCCAGCCAACTGCAGGGCATGGTGTTTGTCAGTAAATATTACGAATTTCTAGGTCAGATTTCCCCCCACAAAGCTACTCAAAGGAGCTGGATAGGATCCAGCAAATTTAACAAGGACATCCACTAACCCAGAGCTCCACCATTCCCCACCCCACCCCATCCCCATGGAATGTCCCATTTGCTATGGGGAGGAGAAGGCATGGGGTGTCCGGTGGGCAGCTCAGGTGAGGCTGGGCTGGACTGGGTCTTCACTGCAGGAGCTGGAGAGCAGAGAACTGCCCAGGACTAGGTGGGAGAGCTCTTGAATTAGCAAAAGTATATATGCCTGTAAAAAAGTAAATCCGGAGCTGCGGTGGCTCAAGTGGTTAAGACGCTGAACTGCAGGCTGTGAAAGGTCAGTAGTTCAGCAGTTCGAGACCCGGGTGCCGCATGACGGAGTGAGCTCCCGTCTCTAGTTCCAGCTCCTGCCAACCTAGCAGTTCGAAAGCAAGAAATTGCAAGTAGATAAATAGGGACCACTTCGGTGGGAAGGTAACAGCGTTCCGTGCGCCTTGGTGTTTAGTCATGCCGGCCACATGACCACGGAAACGTCTTCGGACAGCGCTGGCTCTTCGGCTTGGAAACGGAGATGAGCACCGCAACCCTAGAGTCGGATTTGACTGGCTTTCAAGCAAGGGAACCTTTACCTTTACCTTTTTAAATAGGCATCCACAGACACCAAAAGACAGCACCCTGTTTCTCTTCCATTTGGATCTTGCAGAGTATTGCAGCTACTTCATGATAAGTACAGCTGGACCCCTTGGGAGCTTTAAACGTTCAATATTCTCAATATATATATATATATTTAAATGAAACTGTCGTGGTTAGTTTGCAATCACACGGTGCCTCAGAAACCAGAGGCCGGGCCACCCCACAAAAAATAAAGGCAGCACGCTGTAGACAAAGAGCAGCCTTCTGCAGTGGGCAACGTGGAAGGGAGTCATCCCGCGGGCAGCCGGGTTTGGGTCCAGTAACCCCACAGAGCACGAGAAGATTTTCAAGAGCCAGAGAGCATCCCTGTAGGATGACAGGAGTTTGGACTCTTGAAAGCTCACACTTGCCCCAAATCTTGCTGGCTTCTAAAGTGCCACTGGACTCGAATCCAGCTTTCCTACGGCAGAACCTCTGAAACCATCCCCTGGCTCAGCGATCCTTGGTGTGAGTATAGGAGTCATCAGGACAACAGGGTTCCTGTCTGCAACTGCGAAGTGCTGTTACATGATCAGAAAGGGATGGGCAGCCCTGGCCTGGACAGCACAGGCAAGCCCGATCTCGTCGGACCTCGGAAGCTAAGCAGGGTCGACTCTGGCAAGTACTTGGATGGGAGACCTCCTTGGAATGCCAGCAGTCAGGAGGACAGGGGCAGGGCAGGGGCAGAGAGGTCCAGGGGTCAGTCGCCAGAGGTCGCCATGACTTCCAGGTGCGTGCACACACTCACACATGTAAAATACCAACAATACCCCCCCAAAAAAGAGAAGTAGAAGAACGGGATGGACAAAAATGGCCTCCAACAGAGAGAGGAACGGAGAAAAATCTGGATCACTTGCGGTGGCTACGTGGGCTGCCCCAAATGGGATAAATGCCAATCCTCGCTTGAAGATGGAGGGGCTGTGGTAGGGGGAGGCAGCCCCCTCCCAAGGCCATGGGCCCCCCAGGACTTTTCCTGGTGCCCTTAATGGCCAATGCATCCCTGGATCAGAAGTATAAGAATCGTACAGTTGCAGCTGTTTTCACAGTGCAAAACAGGAATGGCTTTGGCCTGCGTTCAACACTCACGGAAACCCTCTGACCTAAGCTAGTCAACAGGTGCCGTTCGACTGCCCAATAATATCCACGGCTTTCTTCTCCTGCTTCTGTTGCTTCCTTGCAACTGTAGGCTTTTGTTGAGGTGCAGTGATTTCAGTTGAACACTGGGCAGCGATGACAAACTATAAAATTGCCGGTTCAGCCACGGTGGTGTTCGAAAGATACCATCACAGGCTCGATATGTACCTGATGAGCAAGACGAAAGCGGACTTGTGCATAGCTGCCGACGTTTCTCCAGCAGATGGCACCATTTGTTTTACTCAGCATGCCGGACCGCAAGATAGACAGGGTAGTGAGGAAGCACATTTGGTTTGTCTACCTAGAGTTCCTGCCGGATCAAAGGAAGTGATTAGATTTTAACCCCGCCTCGCCCTCCCTCTGAGGAGCTCAGGGCAGCGTCTGCGGTCCTTCCCATGTTGTCTGCACAATCCTCCCTCTGAGGAGCTCAGGGCAGCGTCTGTGGTCCTTCCCATGTTGTCTGCACAATCCAGGGTGAAGATCTCCAGCCAGGACAATTGATCTCCAGACAACAGAGATCAGCTCGCCTGGAGGAAAGGGCTGCTTTGGAGAGGGGGCCCTGTGGCATTATACCCTGCTGAGGTCCCTCCCCTCCCCTGAGGTCCCCCCCCCCCAAACCTCAGTCTCCCCAGGGTCCACCCCCAAAATCTCCAGGAACTTCCCCGCACAGACCTGGCAACCCTAACAGAGACAGAGAAAGGGACCCGATCCAGAAGCAGAAAAAGAGAAAAGGTTATATTTGTGTGTGGCCATCATCATTTTTTCTTTACCCTTCATAGGGGTCTTACCTGTGTAGTTTCTTTTCTGGCCAACCCTAACAGCGACCCATTGAGGAAGGTGAGGCTGAGAGAGGAGTGACTGGGCAGAGGCTACTGACTCCGTGATCTCGATGACACTTTCCCGGGAGTAAGCCACCCCTCAGAGAGCCGAGTGAGCTTCTGACTAGACCTGCTGGGTATTACTCTCCTCACCTGGTCTACTGGGAATTAATCCCTGTTTTATACAATGGGGCTTAATCTCACCAACGTCCTCGTGGAGTTTTTTTGCTGTCAAGTCACATCCGGCTTGTGGCGACCCCGCAGGCAGAGTTTTCAAGGCAAGAGATGTTCAGAGCTGGTTTCCCAGGGCACAAATGTCCTGACCACTCCGTGGCAGATGGGGGCGGGGGCCACGTGAACATTCGTTTCGCAACATTTACTTTATCTGAGCGTGTAGCAATCCCAGTTCTTATCAAATACTACTTATCCACTCTTGCTGGAAACATTCCATGTTGACTAATGGCAGGACCCAAGGTCTTCACGTTGTCAACGAATGTTCACACTGCGCAGTGTTCGTTAGCGTGTGAGCGATGACAGAAGGATATGCCTTACAGAACTACAGAAATACTTTAGTAAACGTTTTTGCAACTTGTCTTTATTGACTATTCGTTATTTTTATCACGGATTTTTTTCTCTTTTTTTGGCGTTCCACCTCTTCCCGTGATCTCTCATTTTGGCAACCTCCAGGTGGTAGCTGGAGACCTCCTGAGATTACGACTGATCTGCAGGCAACAGAGATCAGTTCCCCTGGAGAAAAGGGCCACTCTGGAAGGTGGATTCTATGGCATTACACTCCATTGAAGCCCCTCCTCTCCCCAAGCCCTGCCTTCCTCAGGCTCCACCCCCAAAATCTCCATTTATTTCCCAACCTGGAGCTAGAAGCCCTCCTACAGAGCAAGCCCAGTGGCCTACTACCATTTCCCGAATGGAAGCTGTCTTGCTCTGTTGCAGCAAAACACAAAAAGGAGTCTCGTGATATCTCAAAGACTAACGAATTTATAGTGGATAATTATCCTCAATCCTTCCCTCCCTCCTTCTCCCTGATTCGTTACCACTGCCTTTTCTGTTGACCCCCAGCTGTCTAAAGTTTCTTGTGGCAGGGATGTCTCTTTTGGCTGCATTTCTCTGCAAAGCACCATGAAAACCGAGAGCAGAACGATGAGGGCTGATGGCCGTCATAACATGCTTCGCTCACTCCCCTCCAAGACTCCTCTGTTTTATTTTACAGACTATTTGAAATCTTTGCCGCCGCTATTTGAAATCTGATGTTCCCTCATCACAGTCCTTGTTAATGACAGTATTTGATAATTGACATTTAAGAATCTTTCGTATATGACTGGTGGCACGCAAAGGTACTTAGGACTTGTCAATTACTATTAGATCTCTCACAGTATTTAATAAGCGAGTACAGCATTTAATCATAGTCCCTTGAGGGGGAAAACAAGAAGGTAACTGAAAGTCTAACAGGAAGTTTAAAACACTCAGCTTTCACATCCTGACAGGAAGGTTGAATTCAATTACAAAAAAACGCACACAATTTTTCAAAATTTTCACCTGATGTCTAGGCCTCATTTTTGCCCAGGCAGAACCCTAGCTGTCCCAGAGCAGTTAAGAAGAAGAAGAAGAAGAAGAAGAAGAAGAAGAAGAAGAAGAAGAAGAAGAAGAAGAAGAAGAAGAAGAAGAAGAAGAAGAAGAAGAAGAAGA
>NW_015174273.1:647783-671193 GCF_001447785.1 Gekko japonicus | reverse complement strand
GAAGAAGAAGAACTTATCAGAGCTAAGGCTTGCCCAAGGCCATCCAGCCAGGTGCAAGTGAAGGAGTGGGGACTCAAACCTGGTTCTCCCAGATTAGAGTCCCCGCACTTAACCACTACACCAAACTGGCTCTCATATTACACATGTCAGGTCTCAGAAGCTAAGTAGGGTTAGTATTTGGATGGGACACCACCAAGGAAGCCCACGGTCACTGTGCAGAGGCAGGTAATGGCAGACTACTTTCCAGCTACCACACTTAGTTATGTCTACCACTGATCTCTGTTGAGTGAGGGCCTTGGTTCAGTGAGAAAATGCCCACTTTGCCTGCAAAAGGATCTAGCTTTAGTCTCGGGTATCTTCATGACTCAGGGGTTGGAAAAGGCCCTTCTGTGCCTGCTGTCCTTCGAGCATACAATACTGACCTAGATGAATGAATGGAGGAAGGAGGAGGAGGACAAGGAGAAGGAGTTGGTTTTATACCCCGCCCTTCACTACCTGAAGTTGTCTCAGAGCGGCTTACAATCAATTTCCCTTCCTCTCCCCACAACAGATACCCTGTGAGGTAGGTGGGGCTGAGAGAGAGCTCTGAGAGAGAACTGTGACTAACCCAAGGTTACCCAGCTGGCTTCATGGGGAGGAGTGGGGAATCAAACTCGGTTTTCCCAGATTAGAGTCTGCGCTCCTAACCACTACACCAAACTGGCTCTCATCTATCTAAAATCCACGCCCAGGCCAAATTACTCGACCTAGAAACGCCAAATTTGGGGAGAGCGCTCCTGTCATGGCGTAGGTGCTCACTAAGAAGGGCTTTTTAGAAATTAGATCCCTAAGAGGGTCAAAAGGGGTAAAATGTACTCCCCCCATTGATTCCTATGCGGCTGCCAGGCTGCTGCCTCCTAAGTTGCAACCCCCACTCTCTGATTGATCAGCTGCAGAGCTCAGCGTTCTGAAGTAAAAACAACCACAGTTACATGAGACTGCAGAGAGCTAATGACAGTTGAGGAAATCAGGAACAGCTAACAACCACCTGTGAGGTGTAGTAATGCTGCTGGCCCAGCCTCTCTGATGGCTTCCAGCACACTCCCCCCCACCTCCTACACTTAACAGGCAGTTGTCTGTCAGGTGCAGCAACGGTTGCAGGGTGCTTAAAGCCACGAGGGAGCCCGTCCCAACAGTAATGCCTTAGTGATCCTGCAGGCCCAGCCTCCACAGTGACTTCTAATATTCCTCCCCCCCTCCCTCTCCTATACTGGACAGGCAACTGCCTGTCAGGTGTAGGAGAGGAGGTGGGATGCTTACAGCTGCCAGGGAGGTTTGCTCAGCAGGATTGCCTTAGCCCTGCTGCTGGCCCAGCCTCCGCGATGCCTTTAAATACAATCCCCCCCACCAGACAGGCTGGTGTCTGTCAGGTGTAGGAGCAGGACCAGGATACTTTAATCCATCAGGAATACCACCCCAGCAGCATGCTAGCCCAGCTTAGCTACACTCACACCCACAATGGAAATATACTCCAAATTTGTAGAAAACTGATTTCCTTTATTAGGTTATTTAACTTCTCACAATGTGGGTTCTAGAAAACTGGTTCATATGAACTTGCTTAATATCTGATTGCTCAGATGGTGTTTTGAATATGTAGTTATGTCCTAGTTCTAAAAAGTAACATGAATGAAGAAGAAGAAGAAGAGATTGGATTTATACCCCGCCCTTCACTTGGAGTCTCAGAGCGGCTTACAAACTCCTTTCCCTTCCCCTCCCCACAACAGACACCCTGTGAGGTGGGTGGGGCTGAGAGAGCTCTTGGCAGAAACTGCACTTTTCCAAGGACAGCTGTGCCAGAGCTTGTGGCTGACCCAAGGTCACATCAGCAGGTGCAAGTGGAGGAGTGGGGAATCAAACCCCGTTCTCCCGGATTAGAGTCCACACACTTAACCACTACACCAAACTGGCTCTGTAAAAAAAAAAAGGGGGGGTATGCCCTCCCCCCACATTCAATGCCCAGGCCAAACCCCTGCACCAAGAAATCCAAAACGGGGGAGTGCATTCCTACCCTGCCGTCAAACCCCCCCCCCCGAAGAGATTTCTGAGAAACATGATGACCCCTGCTTCTTAAATGACGACTGCTTCTTAAATGGACAGTTCTATGTGGCCTGCTCCAGAGTGAGCTCATCAAGCAGCCTGGTGATCCTAGCACCTGAGCGCAGAACCACCAGTGTGGTCTAGAGAGAGGTCCTTCAGTAGAGAGAGAGAAAAGTACGTATGTTTCACTTCATTTCTTACACTACAGTCTTCTCCGTTAGAATCCCTACAACAAATTTCACATTTCAAATTTCACATCATCAGTATTATAACTGGATTCAAGGAACTTAAATACCGTAGCGAAGCACGGGTAGCAGGCTAGTCCTGCGTATGGTTCTCCTCCTCCTCTTCCTTCTCCTCCTCCTCCTCTATGTTTCTCCCCACAGAGTGCCAGTGGTGGGGCTGAGAGACAGCAGCTTCCTTCCTGAGATCACAGCGGAGGCAGAATTCAAGCCGGGGGTGCTGGCTGGTAGGAATGACGTGAACTTTGTTGGAGGCAGTTCCAAAAGCCAGAGTACCACGTTCAACTGCTGTGCCTGCCCCAGTGCAGGAGCCAGTGGAGCAGAGTGGGGAACCTTTTGGGGGGGGAGAGAGGGGAACCTGTTGCGGGGGGGGGGGAGATCAGGAGGGGATGGGGGAAGCACATGGGTCACCCTGCAGAGCAATGGCGGTCAGCAGGGGAGGCGGAGGCCTGCCTGAGAAACAAGGCTGGGCCCCACAGGCAGCTGAACACCCCGTCGAGGAGTTGGTACCTTGCTGATACTAGCCAGCTGGCCAAAAGGAAGCTGAGTCAATGTGTGCCTGAGCACCCCTACTGAGAGGCAGCGCCTTATCTTTAGCCACTTGCTACAATGGCTCTCCGTCTGAATGCTGTTGTCCTAGCCAAAAAAAACCATCTTCCTGCAGCTGTTTCCAGCTGAAGAACCAGCTGCTGTTTTCACATCTACTTCTTCATTGCCAGTCTACCCTGGTCTGCACTTGGCAGAACTGAGCCTGTTCACATATCCAGAGGGGCATGGAGAGCTTTCAGCGCCAACAGCTCAGCAGCAAGAGAAAATGGTTGCCAGCCAATGCACAGTAGGAACCGAACGGCTGGTTGTCCCCATATTGTAGGTTCAGAAGCCTGCTGGGCCAGAAATCCTTTTCACATAGTGGAGAAGCAGCCCACAGATGCGGGTAAGCAGTCTCCAGTTATGAGTCTCCCAGTGTGTGCGACCTGAGCCAATACATCACAGGCCATTTCTAGTCCAGATCATGGAATTTTCCATTCCTCCTGCATATACTCTTTCTCTGTATGTAAAGTGCTGTCAACTCACAGCCAACTTATGGTGACCCCAGAAAGGGGCTTTCAAGGCGAGTGAGAAGCAGAGGTGGCTTGCCATGGCCTTCCTCTGCAGAGTCTTCCTTGGTGGTCTCCCTTCCAAGTTCTGACTCTGCTTAGCTTCCGAGATCTGAAGAGGTCTGGCCAAACTAAGCTGCATTCCCTCCCTACGCTGTCTCTATACAGGTAACAAACTGCAACAGACTGCCATATGCACATCTTTTCTCTTTTTTTCTTTTATATATATGTATGTGTGTGTGTGTGTGTTGTGCATGTGTGCTTGCCTGGAAGTCATGGTTGACTTCTGGCAACCCCTACTGGGGGCTTGGACATTTTTCAGAGAGGTGGCTTGATGAGCCTGCCTCTGCATCCCACCTCTGGTATTCTTTAGCGTTCACCCTTCCAAGTACTTGCCAGAGCTTAGCTTCCGAGATCTGACGAGATCAGGCTTGCCTGGGCTATCCAAGTCAGGGCCCGTACACACATCTTCATCGCCAGTTTGCACATTGGTTGCTCAGACAGCCAGTGAAAACATTGCATTAAATATATTGAAACATTTGTTCTTGTGGAGCTGAAGTTCTCCAGTCTTCTTCTCAGTAAGGATGCTCACCCTCAACTAGCTGTAACCAGTTATCCATGAACGCGTACATGAATCTGCCTCGTACTGACTCGGACCATTAGTCTTACCTGCGGTGGCTCTCCAGGGTCTTATGTCATGGTCTTCACCTCCCCAGCTACCTGACCCTTTTAACTGGAGATGTTGGGGATTAAACCTGGGACCTTCCGTATGCAAAGCAGGTGCTCCAACATTAAGCCACAGCCCCAAACCAAATCACTGCTGTGCTTGGGACTCCATCCATACTCCTTAAAGGCTATCTCCACTTGGGAATTCAACCAATGGATGTGAGATACCTGTGCCTTTCCACTGTGCTATCTATTTCCAGTTCCCTACCAATCTGAAAGTACTTAAGTTTATGCTCACCTCTTGCATTTATAAAGCGATTTCCCGTGTGGCATGTACTATATAAAACTGCTGGCTGAAATTCCACTAGGATGTGCACTGCATTGTCCCTGCCTAGAAAAAAGACATATCTTTTTCTTCTTTTAAAAAAAGCGATATCTGATCAGTCTGGCAAGGAAAACAGGCCTGTGTTCCAGAACAAGGATGTTATCTCAATGAAATGTTGAGAGCGTCTTGATGCGAGGGGGATTAATGTATGTTATTGGACAGAGACGAAGCTAGGGCTATTAAAGGAAGCGGATGGAAAGTATTTAAGGCTGCCATTCTATACATACTTACTGGAAATCAATAGGCTGTACCTCTGAGTTAACGTTATTAGGAATGAGCTGTAAATAACTCTGTTGCTGGATATTCGGGTCTGACATTGTGGCAGGTTATCAGTAATGGTACCATCAAGAAGGGCGTTTAAAAAGATAAACCCCTCTTATAGACCAAGCCTAAGCACAGCTGTACCTGCATGAAACAAGGATGGAAACTGAAGGAATTAAGTCACCCAAGAAAGCAACAGGCTTGATGTTCAATGTCGGGGATTAGCAAATATGTAGGAAGCATCTGCAAGTGAACCCCCCTTTGTTTTCTCCCATGTAAGGGCAAAGCAAAGAACTATGCTTGGGAATACTGTTATCATACAGGCAAAACCTTCCCCCCGTTTCTTTTGGAGGATGACTCAGCCCCAGAGGTCATTTCAGGGGGGATCGCGGGGGATTGCAGTTCCCCCGGGTGAGGTACGGGGGGCGGGGCACATGACGAAGCCCCGCCCCCTGCTTCCGGCCGCCCAGCTTCCGGCCCTCATTCAGCCAGGAGGAGGCAGGAGAAGAGAGAGGGTAAGTTGCTTCCTCCCTGCCTCTCCTCACCCCTGCCTGCCTGGGGCCAGGGAGGGCCTTTGTGGGGCTTCCTTGCACTCCCGCTGGCCTTGCAGGTCCACCGCCGGGCCCCTCATGGGGCTCGGCAGTGGAGCTGCAAGGCCGGCGGCCGGGACCGTTGGGGGCAGGGGGTGTGGCCTTATGACACACTTCCGGTGATGTTAGGGGGTGGGGCATATGCTAATGAGTTCCCCTAGCTCTTTTTCTACGAAACGACCCCTGCTCAGCCCTCATTCATAGGGATCTCTCAGAGAGTACAGCACACCTCCTGGGCAGACTGTATCCCATTTGGGACTCCCTGGAATATACAAGGCCTTCCCCCATGGACACCACCCATCATAACGGTGGGCATGTTCTATCATTACTAATGAGTATTTTGGATGGAATGCAAAGGTTTCGCATGTCGTTCTGCCGGCAGGACTGAAATATCCTGGGTTCAGGTGCGTTGAGTGATCAGCTCATAGTTATTAGTGTTTTCAGCTCAAACTGAAGACAAATTTGTACCTCCCAGATATTGCAAGTAGCCAAGAATTAAGTACCAAAATCTCATCATTTTCAACAGAAGAGATACAAATAAGTTTGTCCTTTGTGGCCTAATAAAGAATCACAACTGCACTCCAGGAGTCTGGAAAACCAAAACAGGGAAGACATCAAATCCTTGATCAGCCACCATAAAAGGCTGGTGGGCTGCATTTGGCCTTCTGGACCACCAGCAGTGCATGTTTAGTTAACTGTATATCTTTTAGAGAAGACTGTTGTGGCACAGCAGCTGTTTTCCAGGTTTCAGCTGAGGGCATCACTAAGAACATAAGAAGAGCCTTGTTGGATCAGACCAGTGGTCCATCTAGTCCATCTTCCTGTATCACACAGTGGCCACCCAGTTCCTCTGGAGGGCCAACAACAGGTCATGGAGGCCAAGACCTTCCCCCTCATGTTTACCTCCTGGCTCTGAGATTCATAAACCTAGTGCCTCTGAATGTGGAGGTTCCCCTCAGTCACCATGGCTAGTAGCCATTGATAAGCCTATCTGTAAAGCTTTGGCAATATGGGCTGTTGGGTGGAACAATGAAACTACTCAAAACTTGGTAGGGTGTGGAGCGTGAGGCCTGATACTCAATCGCTGAAAGGGCTCAGCTAGTGCAGGTCCTTCCTTTATTGAAATCACTTCTTCTGGAGAGCAGTTAGCCCCCAGACCATTGATCTTTGAGCTGAAGCTGACGTCTTCTCACAGATGGTGAGGAGGGAGGCCCTGAGAACTTTCCTTCACACTGGAGGCCCTGCTTCTGAGGGACTGCAGCTTGGCCAGCTTCAACAAGAAAACAGTACTTCTGGGACACTTACTACTGGAACTTTGGTTTGGAAAGGGAAAGGTATTTGGGGATGGGGAGTACTATATTCTGTGCGCAAAACTGTATTGTCCCAGTTGTAACAGTTATTTTGCTTAAGCCAAGGTGTGTGAGTGGGGGAGGCCTTAAGAAAAGAGGCCTTATGTCTTGAACTTGCCCTAGGGCTGCCAAATGCCCCTGGGGGGCGGAATTCCCCCCACTTTTGAGCCCTGATTTCCGCTCCCGCGGAATCGGGGCCCGGGGGAAACCCTACCCCCGCGTGCGCATCACCTGGAAGTGACGTCGCATGCTGGGGGCGGGGCCACGCCATTTGAGGGGAAAACAACGAATCCCCCCCGCAACCCGCCCGCCCCCGCCCCAGCGTGCGACGTCACTTCCAAGTGACGTGCACGTGGCGCGCACGTGTGCTATGCGCGCACACACACCTAAGACGCCGGCCGGGAGCCCCCTGCTCCCGGCCAAAGAACATTTGGCAACCCTAACTTGCCCTTATTTCCAGTGCCCGGGTTACATATTGTCTGTACTCTAATGCTGAAGGCCTATGTGCCATATAGATGAGGCCAGTCACCCAAACACCACCCCCTATCGCAGGCTGGCTACAATTGAAGGGGATAGGCATACACGGTTGGCTCAGCCCACCCCGAGGCATTCTTTAAACCTTACAAGATCATCCTGGGATGAAACCAGAGAAAAGCAACGGTCGCACTACCGATTGAACAGCTAAAGGGCACCATGATTGATAGGAGGAAGAATGAGGCTGTGACTGTGTTTCGTAAATATTCTGCCACCTGGCCTGAAATCTTTGCAACGCCACGGGCTGCCAATGTACAGAAATAAATAAAACCTTTGCCCCACAGCAACCGTCGTCATAAAACGAGCAAGTGAAGCAGACCTTAGCCAGATTTCTCTGAAGGGCTTTTAAATATCACATGTGCTCAGACTCTGTTCACTCCTAAAGTCCTGAGCTACTGTCAAGATAATGTAAACTTATAGTGGAGTGCCTCCTCCTTTCTCTGGCGAGGCCTTTCGAATGGCCAAGCCATCTGTTGGGTGCCATCTGCTGTTGCTTTAAAAACAAAAATCAGTCGGGTCATTTGGAAACAGGTTTCAAACAAACCGCTGCTCTGCGGGGCACCAGGAGCTCACGTCTTCCACGGTGTCCTCACAACTCCTCAATAGACCAGTTTTGCTTGCTGTCTTTGTGCATTGGACAATGAGGGCTCTGGCTCACAAAAGCTTGTGCCACAAGACATTTGTTGGCCTTTTATGGTGCTATGGGATTCTTGATTGTTGCGGAGACAGCAGCTTAACACAGCTAGACCCCCTCTGGAAGCTCTCATATAGGACAGAGGTCTTCAACGGGTGACAACCGCAGTAGGTGGAAAGTGGTGCCCAGCCGCAGCCAACTTATGGTGACCTCTCACAGAGTTTTCAAGACAAGAGATGAACTGAGGTGGTTTGCCATGGCTTGCCTCCACATAGCAACCCAGGACTACCTTGATGGTCTCCCATCCAAGTAGTAACCAGGGCTGACCCTGCTTAGCTTCCAAGATCTATTGAGATTGGGCTATCCTGGGCCATCAGCGTCAGGGCATCACCACATTACATGACACTCCAGGAATTTCCCAGATCTGAACAGTAAAAAACTATAGAAATATGGGAAATTCCTAGAGCACTGCATTGCATGATGGAGTTTTTCTGGTTTCTTGGACCAGAAATGACATCACGGCATCATGCAACCTTGTCCCGCCCTTCCGTTTTTTGCTCCCACTGCTCTGGTACCTACTGTGGGCACCAGAGGCAAAGGGTAGAAGGTTGCCCACCAAAGTAGGCAACCTGGCCCCCATACACAGCCAAGGTCTTGCCACTGACCCCCCCACCTCTGCTTGCCACCTGTCCCCCCCCCCACCTTTACAGGCAGGGCCAGAGAGAGCAGGACTTGGGAAGAGGATATTCACTGTTGGGCTGGACAGTATAAGGGGAGGCAGTCTACCAAGTTCCCTGACCCCGGGGTACTAGCATGTATCTAACCCTTCGTGGATGTCCAGATCAGGACTTTCCTGTTTCCCCTCCTGCTGCAGTCCACTGAGGAGGAAGAGGAGGTAAAAAAAAAATCAAGATACAAGATGGCACATTAACTAGGAGAGAGGATGCTTTCATTCATCAAGGTGACTTAAGACTGTATCCTAACAAAATTTGATTTAGGTTGTCATCTGGAAGAAGAAGATAAAGACAAAGGTGAAGAAAAAGGAGGAGGAGAAGGAAGAAGAAGAGATTGGATTTATACCCTGCCCTTCACTCGGAGTCTCAGAGAGCCTTACAAACTCCTTTCCCATCCCCTCCCCACAACAGACACCCTGTGAGGTAGGCGGGGCTGAGAGAGCTCTTCCCAGAACTGTCCTTGAGAGAACAGCTCTGACAGAACTATGGCTTGCCCAAGGTCATCGAGCAGCTGCAAGTGGAAGAGTGCAGAATCAAACCTGGTTCTCCCAGAAGAGTCCACACACTTGACCACTACACCAAACTGGACTGCACTGAGTCTCCCCCACCCATAAAATTTTGTTCCTGGCAGTCAACAGACCCTTGAAAGGCAGCATGGGGCCAAGACAGAAAGGGAAGCTGGTGGGAATACTGCCCCCGCTTTCAAAAACAGAAATGCATTTCCAGTGGAGGAACCGTGTCAGTGGATAAGTGTCAGTGAGTTTTTTCTCCTTGCGGTCTATCCCTTCCGCTGTCTCCTACTTTACTCCGCACATTGCTTCTTCACAGTGCTGCTTCCTCGTGGATTGGAAGTTCCTCCAGCCCTTGGACCCACAGTGAATAAGTCATTTGAGTCCGGTAGCACCTTCGAGACCAAGAAGAGTTTCAGGGTACAAGCTCCCAAGATTCAAAGCTCCCTTCCTCAGACACTAGCCAGTTTGGTGTAGTGGTTAAGTGCGCGGACTCTAATCTGGGAGAACCGGGTTTGATTCCCCACTCCTCCACTTGCACCTGGCTGGACGACCTTGGGCAAGCCATAACTCTGGCACAGCTGTTCTGGAAAAAGAGCAGTTTCTGTCAAGAGCTCTCTCAGCCCCACCTACCACAGGGTGCCTGTTGGGGGAAGGGAAAGGAGTTCGTAAGCCACTCTGAGACATCTTTGGGTAGTGAAAGGCGGGGTATAAATCCAATCTCTTCTTCTTCTTCTAGACAAAGGGAGCTTTGATTCTCAAAAGCTCCTACCCTGAAACTCTAGTTGGCTCTAGGGTGCTCGTGGACCCAAATCTAACTATTCTACTGCAGACCAACAGTGAATAAGGGATATGGAGTAGAAATCCAGCTCTGGGCAAATGAGTGGGGGAGCAGAAAGGGCCAGGGCAGGAAGAAGAGTTGGTTTTTATACCACACTTTTCTCTACCCGAAGGAGTCTCAGAGCGTCTTACAATCTCCTTTTCCTTCCCCTCCCCACAACGGACACCTCGTGAGGTAGGCGGGGCTGAGAGAGCTCTGAGAGAACTGTGACTGGTCCAAAGGTCACCCAGTAGGGTTGCCAGGTCTTACCTGACTGCCGGTGGGGGTCTCCAGTCCTCTGTCCGGGAGTCTTCGGCGTGCACACCACAATAACATCACCCGGAAGTGACGTCATCATGTTGGGCACATCGTGTAGAGGGCGCTCTAGCATTTGGGAAAAAAACTCTACGATCACCATAGAGTGACGTCATTGCGCTGGGCATGTCAGGCACGCCAGAGCTCTTCAGGGGGATAGCAACCCTATCACCCAGCAGGCTTCATGTGGAGGAGTGGGGGATCAGACCCGGCTCTCCGGATTAGAGTCCGCTGCTCTTAACCACAACACCACAGTGGCTCTCAGATGACATTTAAAAAAACAAGTTGCAGTCTTCAGAAAGCAGAATCCTGTGCTCACAAGCCACTTTTCCCACACACACGGGGAACTGTAACATACCTACAGCTCTAACTGTAACACACATTGACAATGGTGCCTACGTATTATAAATGTGCGATATATTTGGATATTTAGGATCAGCAGGTTGTTTTTTCTCTCTTTTAATTGAGTCCTAACTCTTTGACGGCTGCACAGGGCTTTCCATTTATTCACATGCAAATATTCTTAGAGTTAGACATCTCCCTGGCTCAGTCGCAGAAACTGCCTGTCCTTTTTACTTTATTAATTAGAATACAGGTTCTCTCTCCCTTTCTCACTGTGTGTGTGTGTGAGAGAGAGAGAGAGAGAGAGAGAGAGAGAGAGAGAATAAAAGCCTGCTATTCGGAAACAAGGGCATTAGCTGCATTTCCTTCCTAGAGGATAGTCAGTAGCAGATCGATTGACAAGACAGATGTTTGGATGTACAGTTTCTTACTGCTGGACAGGGATGCTATTCAGGGATACAGAGGGTAGGATATTTATTTATTTGAAACGTTTCTGTACTGCCTTTCCAACGAAACAGGGTCCCCAAGGTGGTGAACATCCAGACAATAAAGCATTGCAAACACATTTCAAACAGCATATAAAATAATACCTAAAATGTTTCCATAAGAATGTATAAACACGGAACACTGAAACCAGGGAGGAGGGCCAATAACAGTTATTGGGGGCGTGCTAGACAAAACAAAAAAGGTCTTCACTGGCTGGTGGAAGGCAACGATCTAGGGAGACGGGTGCAGAGGGAGTCCCAAAGTTTTGGCACCGTGACCCAGGAGTCTCTTCCTGAGGTTGCCACCCATCTAGCCTCAGATGGTGGGGGCACCCGAAGCAGAGCCTCCGGAGATGATCGGAGTGGACGGGCAGGTTCACATAGGGAAGCCCGGAAAGCTGTCCCCTTGTGCTTCGGGTCTCATGTTCAGCAGGCGAACTTGCCTCTAACCACATTGCTGCTATAATCTATATACCTATTTCTCAACTGGGGGCCCCATCTGCAGACAGCTAAATCCATAGATCAGGGCCACGCAGATGCTAAACGGATTTTCCAGAAAACTTGGGGTAACCCCCCAGGTTGGCAGAAAAATTTGAAATATTTAAAATAATACATGGGGAGGTTAAATTCCCCCTCTCCCTGCCAATACACCTTCCTTTTCCTCTTCCTGTGGAAGCCTCAGTGGAAGCCAGGAGTTGCATGGGGCCCGCTAGTGTCCTTGGAGGGAGACAACAGGGGGGGAAGAAGCCCTCGCTGCCAAACACACCCCTGCACCGAGCCAGCTAGGAAGGAGTCAAGTGGGGGGGCCCCTGGAAGTCCTTGCTGCCCTCCCCCCGAGCCAGCAAGCCCACCTCTTTGCCTGCCACACTATCAACGAAGAAGTCAGAATGGGTGTGTGGGACTTCTTGCCACCCAAAAGGAGGGAGTCAGGCAGGGGGACTGGAGGCTAGGGTTGCCAGTCCCCAGCTAGGGGCAGAGGATCCCCTGTTTTTGCAGACTACTGCCTGCCACCGGCCAGCGGGAGGAAATCCCCCCCAACAGCAATGTGGAGAGCCATGCCTATGTCCCCCGGAAGTGATGTAGACACATTGGTGATGTTGCGGGTGTGTGTGTGTGTGTGCAACGCTCTGGTTTTTGGGCAAAACTCTATGGTTTGAGGGGAATTTTACCATAGAGTTTTGCTTTGCCCAAAAAACAGAGTGTCACCCCCAAAGTGCCTATGGCACTTTCAGGTGATGTAGGCACGTTAGGGTGCTACTTCACCTCCTGGAGCATCCCCCCATCCCCCTGCTGGCATCTCAAAGGGATCTGGCAACCCTATGTCGGGTGGGGGCTGAAAGTCCTCATATCCCCACAGAGCTGGGAACTAGTGGGTCAGGTGGGGAGGCACGACGGTCTGCATTGCCCCAACATGGTTTGAGCTGGCAACGAGGGAGCCAAATGGTGAAAGTGGCAAGGGTGGTGGGGGAGAAGCCATGGCAGACTTGACAATGGAGGACGAAGGCCAGGCCAGGAAGCAGTGGCAATGGGCGGGAGGGATTTCCCTTCCCCCAGTGGATATTGTGGGTCCCCACCAGTGCTCCCTCTAAGCTGAGTTAATGTGAGCGAGCTCATAGTTGTTTAGCCTCCGGCTCACACATTTTTGTCTTCGCTCAGGGAGGATGGTTCCAGAGCGAACTAATTTAGGCAGTAGCCAAATCGCACACTCACAGCTTTAATGCCAGTAGCTCACAAAGTAGAATGTTTGCTCACAAGACTCCACAGCTTAGAGGGAGCATCGGTCCCAATTTGTATCGACTATAAATACTGGCAGAAACAATTAAACATGCTCGTGCAGTAAGTTTTGTTTTAAAAGGTATATGTGATTGTCCTTTGTTATGGGAGCCATCCTAAGCAGGTCTACTCAGAAGTCTGTGACTTAACAATTTATATGTGTGTTCAAAAGATTTGTGTCCTGGTCTCTCAGAGAGAATGCAGAGGAACTAGTGGACTGTGGCCATAGATTGTTACGACATGACTGGACCAGTGTTCCCTCTAAGCTGAGTTAGTGTGAGCTAGCTCAGTTTTTTAGCCACCGTCTTAGCTCAAAAAAGATGGCTCCAGAGCAAACTAATTTATGCAGCAGCCACATCACTCGCTCACAGCTTTAATGCCAGTAGCTCACAAAGTAGAATTTTTTCCTCACAAGACTCTGTGACTTAGAGGGAGCATTGGATCGGACTACCGTGAAATGGCAATTACTCTTTTAAAAAAAGTCCTCGAAAAGCTCTCCACTGATGCAGCAAGGAAAGCAGCAGCTGTATGTGGCTGATGGAAGAAAAACAGTGCCAATGTGGGTGGAGCCTTCAAAAATGTATACCTTCCTATCCAGATGGTACGCAAACACACTCAGACTGCATCCTTTCGATAAAAAAAGATCATAAGAAAGCAGGTTTGGGAAAGATTGGAGCAAAGCAGGGTAAAATTTGGAAAGGGAATACTGCGAGGATGACATTGTGAGGATGCTTTAAAAAGAAGGTGTTCTCATTTGGAAACAAAAACAGAGCAAAGGGTCCACGGGGCAACCTTTGATGAGCTAAACCTTATTAAAATCACCGGAGATCCGGGTGTTTGTTTTTAAAACTGGCTTACGATCCTCAGTTTCTCCTTTCCCTTACTCCCACTGGACATGCAGAGATATTTATCCCTTCTGCTCAATTTTATGTGCAACATTTTGTGTTATGGAACTTTTTTTGGTAGGGTGGGGAATCTTCAAAATAAATACATAAATATGAATGCAGAGAAGATATCGCTATCCAGTAGCAAAACATAGGAAGGGGGAACGTAACAGGAATGTTAAGTAGCTATCTAATCGGCCTTCAGTCTGAGCTTAATTGCTCCAGGTCAACTGGAGCAGCTGTGAAAAGCATTCCATGGCCGCGTTATTCTCAGAGGTGGTGTAGAAGAATGGGTAGGGGAATGAACTATGAACCAACCAGCCCTCACGCTTCATGTTTATATAACACGCACAGACCTTTTCTCAGGCTCCTGCCACACACATATTAAAGATGGGAATAATAATAATAATAGTCTACTCATTACTCTGTGGATGGGTGTAATAATAACTGTTGATTTTGAACACTTGGGAAAGTGCTGTTTGAGTAGCACTAATACTTAAGGAGTATTATTACTCTGAACATGTCGGGCCCATACACATCGGGTAGCAAGAAGTTTCAGAAGAAAGACAACAACACTGAGCTTGCAAAAATCCAACAAAGTGCAGAACTTTCAGCATTTCAGCCAGTGCCATGTCTACCCCTTTAAGTACTGTATCACAAAGACAAATTGCACTTGCTGCGATTCTCCTCTTTACCCAGCCTGGATTGGGGATAGAACTCTGATGAAAACGGGAGGCAGGGAATCAACAAAAGGATTAAGGGATGGAGCTCATTCAAGGGATGGAGGACAGGAGAGAAAATGGGAATCATACAGTTGGTGAATATGGCCCTTGATGTTCTAAATTAAACTTACCTACTGCCTTTAAAAGTATGAACCAAGTAACAGAGTAGAACAGTACCATCAAAATAAACTGAAAAGACAATTGGTTAAACGATGAAGACGGTAACCGATAATGGCTTACCGATAGCGACACTAAAAGGATTTCCTAGTTAGGACTGCCTGGTCTCCTGCTGTGGCTGAAGACCTCCTGTCAGCAGCCCGGGCTGACTGCTGCTGCTCATTAGAGTGGCAAGCAAAGAAATGGAGGGTGGGTGGGAAGGAAACACAAGGCCTTCACGACATCACTTCTGGCCGGATGGTAAAACCATAGAGTTTGGGGGAAATCCTAGAGTGCTGTGCCAAACCAATAATGTCACTTCCAGGATCACACCAGAAGTGACGTTGGCACTTTATTTATTTAATTAGACTTATAGCCCTCCCTCCCCACATTGTAGGCTCAGGGCGGGTAACAACATATATGTATCTGCAATTAATGCAGATTTACAATATTAAAACATATTACAATACTCAATTTGAAATCTTATATCATTAAAAACATCTGCATTACACAGCAGATATTGTGGTCCCAGTTGGGCTTCCAGGACCTGCTGTCACTGGGGGGACCTACTACCAGTTCCCAGCGTTTGGCTAGCAACCCTAAATTCCCAGCCCACAGTTCAAAATCAGGTCAGATTCCCCTTCACCATGCTTGCTGGGAAATGTTCACTGTCCCCAAAATATAATGACTCCCCTACTAAGCCAGGTCTGACCTAGATAGCCCAGGTTAGCCCAAAACTTGTCAGATCTTGGAAGCTAAGCAGAGTCGCCCACGGTTAGTATTTGGATAGGTGACCTCCAAGGAATACCAGGGCTGTGATGCAGAGTCGGGCAATGGCAAACCACCTCGGAATGCCTCTTGCACTGAAAACCCTACAGGATCGCCGTATGTCATCCGTGACTTGACTGCAGCAACCACAAACTAAGCCAGGGTGGGGATGCAGACTGAGTCTCACAACCAGGGATCACTAACAGAAAAGGTCCTGGCTGCCATACCCACTGCACAATGTTCTAGACAGCCCTGGAAGAGTCGGACCTTCCCATGAGCCAGGCTCCCGGAGTAAGTTCACCACAAGGAGTAAGCTTACACAGGGGGCAATCGACCCCTAGATTGATTGCTTTGCTGCTGCCTCTCATGATGCACTGCTTCGCTCCCTGCTCCTGTTCTCCGAGACATTCAGTCTCTCCTGTTTTTTCACCCCAGCCAGCCCTCCACTGGAATCACTTGCCTGCCGCTCTGGATTAAAGCTGATTTGTCAGAAGACGGTTGGGAGTGGGAATCGCTCCACAGCATTAACAGGCTAACAGAAAGATTTTAGGGAGTCGAGAGCACAAACCGAAGGGGTGAGAACCGAACCATAATTAACTTATTGAGAAAGAGGTTAAGAAGTGGCTTGATTAAGGTTTGGAAGTAGCACTTCCACGGGGAGAAAGTATCGAGCACTGAAGAGCCCTTTATTCTACCAGTGGAAGGCGTAATTGGAACAAATGTCTGGAATTTAAAGTGGAAGACATTCAAATTAGAAGTGAGGTACTTTTCTTTAAAAACGAGAAGACAATTAACTGTTGGAAGAGACTGCGAAGGCAGTGGGAGAGCGGGTCTGAACTGAATGTCTTTCTTCAGCTCAAGAACAGACACCCTTCTGAAGATACGCTTTAGCTAATTACAATTTAGCGAGCCTGATGTAACAATGTGAATCTCAGGAGGCGTTCCTAACCTTAAACACTATTAATTATAACACCGGGGTTGCTGCCCTGGGTGGTTTGATGTTAGGTGTTTGTGATTCCGTGAGAGAAGAGAGCTTTAAACTGCTTCAAAAACTTACAAGTTGGTGGTGAATGAAACGCCGACATAACGCAAGATGCAACATGGAAGTCATGTTATTTCAAGGCGCATGGGAATCTCTCACCTTGCAGAGTTTACTATCAATAATCCTCATGAGAGGCAACATGGAAGTCACACTGTTATAGGGCACATGCAAATATTTTTGTGAGTTTGCCATCTAGAATCCTCATGAGATACAACGTGGAAGTCGAACTGTTATATTCCCTGGCCTATGCAAATCTCTTGTGAGTTTCCCATCAACAGTCCTCATGAGACACCACACAGACGCCAGCCACACTGTTAAGGCAAATGTGATTCTCTTGCCTTCGTAGCGTTTGCCATCAATAATCCTCATGAGATGCAACATAGATGTCACACTGAAAAAAGGCATATTTACAGAGTTTACCATGCCTTAATATAGTTCTGTCAACCTGAGGATCTGATATCACTCATAGCTTGGGTCTAAACACTTCTCTTGTTTAATTAAAATATTTTTATGCTGCCTTTCCACCTGTTCGGTGTTCACAGGCAGCAAACATTAAAAAGAAAATAAAACAACCCCACCTTTTGCTTCTTATTCTGTTTACCTTGTTTGTTGTCAAAACCCAGGGCTTTTTTTGTAGCAGGAACTCCTTTGCGTGTTAGGCCACACACCCCTAATGTAGCCAATCCTAATGAGGTACTGCTGTTGGGCGTGGCCTATTATGCTAATGAGTTCCTGCTGGGTGTGGCCAACTCAGGAGCCAGCCAGAACTTCCTGCCCAAAAATAGCCCTGCATTAAAATGATCAAATAATTCAATTAAAAATACATAAACAAACAACAGCAGAATAAGGACCAGTAGCTGTTATTGGAGATATGCCAGGCAAAACAAAAAAATCTTCACGTGCAGGCAAAAGAGACCAACAGAAGGCAACAGACAAATTTCCCTGGGGAGGGAGTTCCAAAGTTTTGGTGCCACAACCAAGAAGGCCCGCATAAACAAACAACAGCAGAATAAGGACCAGTAGCTGTTATTGGAGATATGCCAGGCAAAACAAAAAAATCTTCACGTGCAGGCAAAATAGACCAACAGAAGGCGACAGACAAATCTCCCTGGGGAGGGAGTTCCAAAATTTTGGTGCCACAACCAAGAAGGCCCTTTTCTCAGGTCACTACCCACTTAGTTTCAGATGGTGGTGGCAACTGAGCAGGGCCTCCAAAGATAACTGGAGTGTACAGATAGGTTCATATGGGAGAAGAGGATCCTTAAGGCATGATGATCTCAGGCCATACAGGACTTTAAAGTTTAATGCCAACACTTTTAATTGAGCCCAGAAACAAACTGGAAGCCACTGTAGATGGAACAAGAGTGAAGTGTTATGGTCCCTATGACCCACTCCAGCCAGCACTTTCCCCACAGCATTCCACACCAACTGTAGCTTCTGGATAGTCTTCAAGGGCAGACCCACGCACAGCACATTGCAGTAATCTAGTATAGATGCTACCAGGGCATGCACCACAGTGGCAAGATCTTCTCTGCTCAGGAAGGGCTGCAGCCAGCTCACCAGCCAAAGTTAGTGAAAGGCACCCCTGGCCACAATTGCCACCTGTTTATCCAACAGGAGTCCCATGTCCAGGGGCACCCCCAAGTTATAAACCTGCGACCCTGTCCAGAACTGGGGACAACCCATTTCCTGGGTCAGACCCTCTCCCCACCAGTAGCCCCTGTTTTGTTGGGACCTCTCACAGTTCCGCAGGGCCGTGAAAACGGAGCTTTTCCGGCAGGCCTTCCGACAACCTCTGGGCCGACGACCTAGAGCTGAAGCTTTCCAGAGCAGTAGTACAGTTGACCGCATGTGAACGCACTTTACTCAGAGAACTGCCATCGATAACAGTGGTTTTAAATTGTATTATGCAGCGTTTTAGATATTTTTGTATTGAATATATATTGTTTTACTGGTTTTATGTGAGCCGCCCTGAGCCTGCTTTGGCGGGGAGGGTGAGGTAAAAGTCGAAATAATAAATAAATAAATAAAATGTTAAGTTTTAACTCGTTAGACCTTCTTCATTCCATAACTGCCTCTAGGCACCGGTTCCCAGTTTCCACACCCCCCTGGGATCTGCTGGCAGTGCTGAGTTTCATCTGTACATTGGCGGCAGTTCAGCCCAGATCCTTAGATGATGTCTCCCAGTGGCTTGACATGGACGTTGAAAAGCCTGGGGGACAAGATGGCACCTTGGGGAGCCCCAAGGGCCAATGGGCAGAGTGGCAGTCCCACAGCACCACACTCTGAAACCTACCATCGAGGCAGGACCAGAACCAGCCCAGAATGGTGCTTCCAGAGGTCGATTCAGGGGAATCGTGGGGGATCGCCGTTCCCCCTGGTGAGTTGTGGGGAGGCGGGGCACATGATGAAGCCCCGCCCCCTGCTTCCGGCCGCCCCGCTTCTGGCCCTCATTCAGCCAGGAGGAGGCAGGAGAAGAGGGAGGGTAAGTTGCTTCCTCCCCACCTCGCCCCATCTCGGCCTGCCTGGGGCAAGCGAGGGCCTTGGCGGGGCTTCCTCGCACTCCCGCCGGCCTTGCAGGTCCACCGCCGGGCCCCTCATAGGGCTCGGCAGTGGAGCTGCAAGGCCGGCGGTGGCTGGGACTGTTGGGGGTGGGGGCCTTCGCGGGGCTTCCTCGTACTCCCACCGGCCTTGCAGGTCCACCGCCGGGCCTTATGACACACTTCCGGTGATGTCAGGGGGTGTGGCATATGCTAATAAGTTATGCTAATGAGTTCCCCTAGCTCTTTTTCTACGAAATGACCCCTGAGTGCTTCACTCTTCCAGTCCTGAACGGTGATCCAGAAGGATACCATGACTGATGGGAAAATATGGAGCGAACAGATGGACAGGATAGTCTGGACATCAGATTTTGGCTCTTATTTAATACTTCTCACAGCCAGCAGTCAATGCTTCTGGAAACCTCCCCTACACCTGAGTAATCTGAAGAGGTCTGACACTAAGGTTTGGCCTGAAGTGACAATCCTTCGTGGGGGGGTTTAAAAAGGGGAAACCCAGGAAATTAAAATGGCCCCAGGAGCCTTTAGTGATTGTTGTAGTCCAGAGACAGGCCCTTATAGGAACATGAGGAGAAGAGATTGGATTTATACCCCACCCTTCACTTGTAGTCTTAGAGCAGTTTACAATCTCCTTCACTTCCTCTCTTCACAACAGACACCTTGTGAGGCAGCTGGGGCTGAGAGAGCTCTGAGAGAACTGTGGCTTGTCCAAGGTCACACCAGCAGCTGCATACAGCGGACTGGTGAATCAAACCTGCTTCTCCCAGATTAGAGTCTGTGCTCCTAACCACTACACCAAACTGGCTAGGAGTTCATATGGGAACTGGCTAGGAAGGAGGAGATGCGTAGCACTGCATTCAGAATAGAGAACATTCTGGGAAGTGCAGAGAATATTGCATTTGTCTGGCAAAAAACTATTACATTTACTGCCGCTTTGGTGTGTCCCTCATACAACTGATGCCTAACTTATTACATGGACTCAAAAGTGGGATGCCAAAGAGACGTCTGAAGCAGGAGTACCAGCTGCTGAATGAATACTGTGGACAAGAAGAGCTCCACTGAAGGATCTGAAGCCCGGTTGCAAATCAGCAGCAGAACTTATTACCAGAGTCTGTGTAGGTGCAGACTGGCCATTTAACAGGTGCAGACTGGCCATTTAACTGACCTGGACCATTTAATGAATAGGGGAAATGGCCAGTGGGCCACTGCTGGTAGCAAGGAACAAGCCAAGTCCATCCCAAGCAGTTCAGACTCAGCTCAGACCAGGCCAGTGGCGCCACCTACTGGCAGTGCAGCCGAAGGACACAACCAGTAAGCCATGTCCATTATCAATGCAACGGTTGGATGAGCTAAGTGACCCTTCAGGGCTAGATTGTAGCACTGCAGGGGACACTCTGCTTGGCTTGCTCCTGGATCACTGAACCTCTCAATGCATTCTGGCGACACTTAACTTTTGGCCCAGCTTTGCAATCCTTCTGGGCTGTTCGAGGTGGCTATGCGAGAAGGCTCCTGGCTGCCCCCTTCTTCTTCTCCACAAAGAGGAAGCTCTCCTTCCTTCTCTGCTCAGGTACAAGAGCCTCCTATTCAGCTACGGCCTCCTCTCCATGAAGCTGGTGGTCTAGGCATGAATATGGTGCCCAGCCCACCTTCTCTCTTTTTAAAAAACTTTATTTTCCCTTTTAAAAAATTGTACAGCATAAAATGAACAGTCAGCAGGACAGTAGTGCAATATGTATACAATAGAATTTCAAACACTGAAGCAATTTTTTTTTAACGATACATTAACAATGAACATTAGTCAACCGTTAAATGAAAGGAAGATCAGTACATCACAATGACATAAGGTGATGTTGCTAACATTAGTGAATGACATGGTTTTAATTACTCTAATGACATCGTAAAGATCATGTTAATAGAAAGCTAAGAAGGAGTGGGTAATTGGGATGGATGTTTCTGAAGCATTTCCTTCTGGCACATAGTCTAAAAAGGGGGAACCAATGTTCTATAAAACTGGAGCGATAATAAGGGTTTTCTATAATTCGAAGTTGGTCTGAAATCTTATCCATGGCAAAGTAATCCCATAGTTTCCTATACCACTGTGCAATTGATGGTAGATCTTTGTCCTTCCATTTAGAAGCTAGCAAGGCTTTAGTTGCATTAAGGAGAAGAAAGATTAGGTCTTTTCTGGAGGAAGGAATTTCGGGGTTTCCCTGAAGGTTTAACAAGCTCACAGAAGGGCACATGGGTACTATATAGCCTCTGATTTTCTTAATGTGTACATTGATTTTTTCCCCAAAAAAGAAGGCTTTTACCTTGGGACAATCCCACCAGCAATGGGTAAAAGATCCCACTGACCCACAATGTTTCCAACATAAGGGGGAGTTGTTGGAATTAATGTAATGTAATTTTGGGGGTGTCATGTACCCCCTTGTGTGAATGATAGTATTTTGATATTAATTGTTTTTTGTTGGGAAAAATTTTGAATTCAAAATTCTTTCCCATTGGGAAGCTGTCAAATTAGTGGCACAATCTTTCCCCCATTTGTTTTGGTAAGGTATGGGCGATTTTCTCCAGAAGAAACCAAAATTTTGTAAATCCTAGAAATTAAGTCCTTGCAACTCTTTGTGTCCATTTTTAGTAATTGTTCAAACTCAGTGAGTGTTCTTTACTTCCAGGTTTTTCTGTTAAATGCGAGATTTGAGAATATTGAAACCAAGGAAGCCTAATATCAGTGCCCTTTTCCAGTTGGGATTTTTCAATACTGTGACCTCTTGTGATTATGTCAATTAGCCTTGTTCTGTGTAAATTTCTCCATAATTTGAAGGAGCCCGTGTTTTTACCTGGTATAAACCATGACTGGTATAGAAATGATAACAAAGCTGAGATTCCCGGAGCTAGTACTTTTCTTTTCCTGTCCCAGATTTGTAAAGTGGTACGTAGGTATTAATTTAATTTAATTTTTTATTTTATTTTATTAAATGAAGGCGTTCTTTTGGGTTATTCCAAATGATGCTTGTTCAATTTGGATCCAATCTATATTCTCAGATGGGTTCAAAAGGATAACCAAATTTATAAGTTGGGCTGCTTCACAGGCCTGTAGCCAGGATTTTGTGGCTTGTGGGGCAATTTTTTTTCTGGTGGGGATGAAGTTCTCAGGGCAGAAAGAAAGGCTATTTAGCCCATAGAAGGCTGTTACCAGGATAGATCTCTAAACTGCAAGCTGTCAGCCACTTTAGATGACAGTTCTCAGCTGCTGCAAGTTAATCACTTCTGCCAGCCTAAGCAACAATTCTGATAACAAGCTGGGCGGTGGGGGCGATGACTTCTATAGTCAAGAAAGCTAACATTCAGGCAGAAAAACCTCTCCTAAAGGAGACCAATTTCTTGACACAGAGCTAATAGGGATCTTAGAGGTCACCTACTCCAACCCCCTTGTTCAGGGCGGGAATTAGTCAACTAAAGCACCCCACTCTGCTTAAAAGAGTGCATGCCTTTAAAAAAACATTTAAAATGATTTTAAAAGCATTTACAGGAAAAATCCCTGTGGGGCTGTGCCTTTATGGAAAGGGCAGAGCCCCCCAAATCCCTACTGTAGCTATGGGCCTGCTACTTCATCAAAAGATTTGAGTTTGGGTCTCCAGTCCTCCTTCTCATTGGACCCAGTTGGTGTCTGCGGCTTGCCCAATATCTCTCCGCATGCCAAGCATTAGAAAGCAAACTCCAATAGTCAAATGACCATCAACATTGAAAATTAAGCCAATGAGAAACAATTCTTCTGCCTGCAGAGCACTGTCTTAGGGTCCGGGGCACCCTACGAACACACATGTGCCCATGAAGCTGCCTAATACTGTTAGACCATTGGTCTATCAATGTCAGTTTAGAATAAAAAGATAAAACCGCAGTAATACCAACATGATTACAGACAGTAAAGACAAACAGCCTGGGCTACCTAGCTCAGGGCTGGCTTTTCTAGAGAAAGACAATTAAAAGCCTGAGTTTCAGCTCCTCCAGTTTTATCTTCTGGAGAGAGATAACACTCATGAAAAACTACTGGTGGTGCTATTTCCTTAGCGACGGCAACATTCGGTTGTTATAATGGTTGTATTCTTAGGCATGACACTACTTTTAATCAACAGAGCTTTATCTGTATCAACTATTTTTAGCTCGCAGCTCTCTGTCTAAAAAGACAGCTTCCGATGTATAGAAGGCAATGTCAAAACACAATAAAGCCATCAATAGGTATAACAGTTAATAACAGAACTGCCATCGAATCAGTTGATTATTTTTTGTTCTTTAAAAGTGTTGGGAGCACTGCTTTCTGGGAGTTGTAGTTTGAGAGTGCAGGGAAAAAAACCACGAAACGGGAAGGAAGAAAAACCCTCTAGGCATACAGTTCCAGAACTGTACAACTGTTGTAAGATCCTCTTCATCCGGAAACCTCTCCATCATTAATTGCAAGCAGAGATTT
>NW_015174273.1:639299-647726 GCF_001447785.1 Gekko japonicus | reverse complement strand
CTTTGATATCCAACAAACTTTTATTCTATCATAAGCCTTTCTGGAATATAGCCAGAGTTTAATGAGGTGCGTCCCACTTGGAAAACGCATCTAGATGAAGTTATGAAGACAAAGGCTATACACAGCAGAGACAACAAAATGCCAGAAGTATGGAATGTCATATAATTTTATGACATTCAAATCTAATCAAAGCACAGAGATCACTCACAATAGCAGTAATTGATGGTAAGGCAATCTTGCTATTTATGCTAAGTTAATGAACAAACTCCTGCCAACCTAGCAGTTCGAAAGCAAGAAATTGCAAGTAGATAAATAGGTACCACTTTGGTGGGAAGGTAACAGCGTTCCGTGCGCCTTGGTGTTTAGTCATGCCGGCCACATGACCACGGAAATGTCTTTGGACAGCGCTGTCTCTTCGGCTTTGAAATGGAGATGAGCACCGCAACCCTAGAGTCGGATTCGACTGGCTTTCGAGCAAGGGAACCTTTACCTTAATGAACAAACACCTGTAAAGGTTCAGGAATGCTATGTCTTGGTTAAGCCTTTGGGAAATAATGTCAAGTTTTTAGGTGAGTTCTAATTTAGCAGTTTCATGCTGGAGTCTCCTTTGGAATTATCTTGTGAGAGAACAGTATTTTTTAAAATACAGGCAAATCTTTTAAAGAGTTGCAGGTGAATTATTTATTTATTCATTTAATTTATATCCCGCCCTCCCTGCCGAAGCAGGCTCAGGGTGGCTTACATAAAACTTCATTCAGTGGCAGAAAAGCCAATTTCATTGCCACAATGTTATTTCACGTAACTGAGACACAGGATAAGTTCCAAGGTGTATTTACAAAACAGATACAATATCAGTTGTACAGATGAAATCCCCCTGCCACATTATCCTTCCCCTTTTTCTCTTAGACTACAATCCCCAGAAAGCACTATTTCAAGCCCCCTTTCTCAAGTATTCTGACCTTCATTAATCATACGGCTTGTTCGCTTTTGAAGTTAACTGGTTCACCGGCATCATGAATGCCGGCAACCAGTGTTCCCTCTAAACTGAGTTAGTGTGAGCTAGCTCACAGTTCTTTACCCTCCGCCTCACACATTTTTGTCTTAGCTCAATAAGGATGGCTCCAGTCCAGAGCAAACTAATTTATGCAGTAGCCAAATCACCTGCCTGCTCACAACTTTAATGCTGGTACCTCACAAAGTAGAATTTTTGCTCACAGGACTCCACAGTTTAGAGGGAGCATTGCCGGCAACACCTCAATTAATAATCCAGAATCCTTTGTGTACTAGTTAGCCAGACTAGTTGCCTGTGCTAACATAGTGTCCTAGGCAGATAATCGATTATGCAGCTGGGAAGTCTGAACAGCTCGGAAATTTGCAGAGCACATTTGGGAGGAAAGCCCAATGTTGGCATCTACTCTATCACTGGTGGCCTGTTAAAAGGAAAAGATGCAAAAATTTGCCAGGTGCATTATTAATCCAGGATAAGGTAGCCTAGCTAAACTTTAAAGGAAACATTTTCAATAAATTATGGAAGGCCATTGCAGTGGATTCTTTTTCCTTTTTTTCCTTTTTGTATTTTCTGCAACATGGGTGTTGTCTGAACACTGCCCATCACTCTGGTATCCACTCTCTGAGAGGTCAGAGCCTCCAACTCTACAGTTCGAAAAACATCTAATATTTATGGACAAACACAGTCTATGAATGACCTATTGCTGTTTACAGCATGTGAATTTAACTGCCGCGAGGGATCGGTCTTGCCTAGTCTTTTCAAGGCTTCGTTTCTTTACTCTCTGTCAGTAGGGCAACCGGAGATAGACATGACAGGACTCTTCCCTACGGTAACACGGAACCACTGCCCTCTGAAAGTCCAGACGGCAGAGAAGAGAGCAGCAGGTATTCTCTTTTGTTCTGCTCTTTTCCAGCAGCAGCCTCTTCTGCCTAACAGCTGGATATTGTGTTTATTATTTATTTATTTATTTAGGGTATTTTATACGCTGCTTCTCCAGAGTCCTGCTCAACTTGATCTTTTGTGATTTCATTTTCTTAAACTTTTATTTTTAAGCTTGTTCTAAGAATAATAATACCGCGGTGGCTCAAGTGGTTAAGATGCTGAACTGCAGGCTGTGGAAGGTCGGTAGTTCAGCAGTTCGAGACCCAAGTGCCGCATGGCGGAGTGAGCTCCCGTCTCTAGTTCCAGCTCCTGCCAACCTAGCGGTTCGAAAGCAAGAAATTGGAAGTAGATAAATAGGTCCCACTTCGGTGGGAAGGTAACAGCGTTCCGTGCGCCTTGGTGTTTAGTCATGCTGGCCACATGACCACGGGAAACGTCTTCGAACAGCGCTGGCTCTTCGGCTTTGAAACGGAGATGAGCACCGCAACCCTAGAGTCGGACTCGACTGGCTTTCGGGCAAGGGAACCTTTACCTTTACCTTAAGAATAATACGCACTGGGAAATGTGTGAAATGTTCCAGCACATAAACGTCCACAGCAGTGTAGGTTTCATTGTTTGAAGCCTTATTATAGTGCAGCCCGAAACAAAACTATACCTTTTTAAGCCCGCTGGCTCCTATGGGCTTACAAGGGTATAACTCTGCTCAGGATGGCACAGACAGTCTTGGTGGATTCAAATCCTGAGGCTCAGAGGAACAAGATTCTGCACTTTAGAAAGTGGACGTCAGCAGACCTCAGTAGTAGAGAACATACTTTATATGTAAAAGGCTGCAAATTCCAATCTTGGCATCTCCACTGAAAAAAAGATATCCATCAGGGGGCACCCCCAACCTTGTGGAGCCTGTGACCACTATGGGAATTTTGAGGAAAGTGTGGTGGGGCCCACCACAAAATGGCTGCCATGAGACGTGGGACACATCCAGAAATGGACCAATCACAAAACGTTGTTAAGTTCCAATCCAAGTATTCTCCTGTGATGGAGGCAGCTATTTCTTTTTTTCTTTTGGTGAGTATTTGTGTGTGTGTGTGCCTGGAAGTCATGATTGACTTCTGGCGACCCCTAGTGGGGCTTGGACGTTTCAGAGAGGTGGCTTGCTATCGCTTGCCCCTGCATCCCAACCCTGATATTCATTGGCGGTCTCCCTTCCAAGTACTTGCCAGGGTCGGCCCTGCTTAGCTTCTGAGATCTGACAACATCAGGGCTATCCAGGTCAGGGCCCCGTTGGGTTTTCAAGACAAGAGGTGCTCAGAAACGGTTTGCCACGGCCTGCCTCTGCATCAGGACCTCGGACTTCCTTGGTGGCCTCCCCCCCAAACACTAACCAGGACCAACCCTGCTTAGCTTCCAAGATCTGACAAGATCGGGCTTGCCTGGGCTATCCAGGTCTGGGCAAGCCTGATATTTCTGAATGGGAGTGCCCTGCAGACCCGAAGACTTGCCACCTAGGGTCTTCTAAAGCACCTCCTGCTCTAGAGGCAGTAGTGGAAATACAGGACTGGGCTCTTTGCTCTGGGAAAGCAGCAAGTTGGCACCAGGGAACACATCTGTGTGCACCACAGCATCCACGGGTCCCACGTTGGAAATCACTGATCTAAGCTAATAGACCAATGGACACTTCCATCTGCGGCTTTGAAGAGCCACAGCCAACAGATGCTAGAAGGGGAAGAAGAAGAGATTGGATTTATACCCCACCCTTCACTACCCGAAGGTGTCTCAGAGCGGCTTACAAACTCCTTTCCCTTCCCCTCCCCACAACAGACACCCTGTGAGGTGGGTGGGGCTGAGAGAGCTCTGACAGAAACTGCTCTTTTTCAAGAACAGCTCTTATCAGAACTACGGCTTGCCCAAGGTCATCCAGCCAGGTGCAAGTGGAGGAGTGGGGAATCAAACCCGGTTCTCCCGGATTGGAGTCCGCGCACTTAACCACTACACCAAACTGGCTCTCCTGCTACTGAGTTAGGCAGACTTTGTATATGTTCATATATAGTTATGGTGCTGAATTCCAGAAAAAATACATACTGGGGGGGGAGGGGAGAGGATGACTCTTGACTCAGTAGGGTTGCCAACCTCTAGATGGGGCCTGGAGATCTCCTGGAATCACAACTGATCTCCAGATTGCAGATATCAGTTCCCTTGGAGGAAACGGCTGCTTTGGAGCGGTGGACTCCATGGGACTCCATGGGACTGCATCCCTCCTGACGTCTCTCCCCTTTGCAGACTCTGTCGTCTCCAGACAACATCCCCCAGATCTCCCAGAATTTGCCAAGCCAGAGTTGGCCACTCCAGTTCGTTGCTAAAACAGAAGGATGCCAAGTGTGCAGAGCTACATGTTGTGATGTTGCACAAAGAGATCACACTCTGGTCCACGTGGGAATCAGGCTGTGCATGTCAAGAACATGTGATGTGAACCAGCTGCCCCTTGTAACACTCAGCCATGATTTCTGCAATTTGCTACCGCTCCAAAAAAGGGACCCTTGTGACTGAGGCAGTGGCTGCCGAGCGCATCCAGCCAATTCACCGCGTGCATCTCTCCCCTGCCGCAGTGCTTTTATTTCTATCATGCCAGAATTGTCGGTGGTAGTTTAGAGCAGGGGTCATTTTGTAGAAAAAGAGGTGCGGGAGCTCATTAGCATAACTCATTAGCATAGCTTATTTGCATATGTCACACCCCCTGACATCACCGGAAGTGTGTCAGAAGGCAACACCCACCGCTCAGGCTCCACTGGACTGTTTTGGATTGCTAGCTATTGGGGGAGGGGGAAATGTGCAGATCTGTCCTCACAGAGAAGGGAGAGCTTGTACCTGAATAAAACTTGGTCTTAAAGGTGCCAATGGACTGTTTTGGACCGGGGGCCGGGGGGGGTCTCTGCAGCTTACCTGGCTGCTTCTTGCTCTGACTGAGGGCTGCTGGGAGCAGGGGGTGGGGCTTGCTGCATGTGCCTGCCCCTTGGGCTCTTTACTGTCGGAGTTCCACTCCTGTGCGCTCCTGCAGGAAATGACCCCTGGTTTAGAGTATTGTATGTACATCAGTTCAGGTGGGGGTAGCTGTGTTGGTCTGAAGCAGCAGAACAAAGTCTGAGTCCAGTGGCACCTTTAAGACCCACAAAGTTTTATTCAAGGTGTGAGCTTTCGTGTACAAGCATACTGTATCTGAAGAATGGCCATCTGACAGCAGTGCTGATTCTGTGAACTTAAGAAGATCATGAAAGGGAGGGCAGGAAGGGTTGCCTCAGTGCTTAGGTCTCGTGGCCCTTTCTTACACGCCCAGGGAAATGCTAATTACCACTTTGGGGTCAGGAAGCAATTTTTCTCCAGGCCAGTTTGGCCAGGGATCCTGGAGGGTTTTTTGGTCATCTTTTGGGCATGAAGCAAGGGTCACTGGGTGTGTGTGTGTGTGTGTGTGGGGAGATATTTGTGAATTTCCTGCATTGTGCAGGGGGTTGGAATAGATGGCCCTGGAGGTCCCTTCTAACTCTATGATTCTATTCTTCTAAGTGTGCTTGCACACAAAAGTATGTGCATCAAAAAAGACAAGTCCCTGCCGTAGGGAGCTTACAATCTACACTTGATGGGGAAGAAGCCAACAGGGAGGGAGGGAAGACAGGCAAAGGGAAGACATGCGTGACTCCAATTCTTTGCACTTAGGCTTAACTTCTGCAAAGAAGACTAAAGGATTATGTGAAAGGCTTCATAAACAGTACTTTTTTAAAGGGAGGAATTTGAAGGGAGAGCAAGAGAAAGAGAGCAAGAGAGAGAGGGGGTATGTAGGTATCCTGGTACTGACTCAAAAGGGGGTAAAGCTCAATGGCTCACTGCTAGAGCATATGCTTGCATGCAGACGGATCCTGGTTCGATCCCTGGCATCTTTAGTAAGGATCAGCTTGTAGGTGACGTCATGGATCTCCACCTGAGACCCTGGAGAGCAGCTGCCAGTCTGAGTAGACCAAACTGACATGGACGGACCAGTTCAGGACAAGACAGCTTCATGGGCTCATGCAACAGTTTGTATTGTGAGCAAAAAGCTGCAAGGGTTGCCCTGGCTTGGTAAAAAGCCAAGAGGGGGAGGAGGCTCTGGAAGCCAGCCTTGTGATTTGAGAAGCGTCTTGGAGCTCCGTTGCTGAGAGCGCCATTTAGCTGGCGGGCTCTCCTGCTGACCTGACCCTGCCATGCTGATCCGTGCGTCCCTAACCTCCAGGTTTGGCTACTGCAGTATGTGGGGCTGCCTTGGAAAACAAGCCGGGAGCTATTGCTGGTGTATACAGCAGCTAATTGTCTTTTCTCTGGTGTTGGCTGGCACACTCCTATTTCCTCTTCGGCAGCAATTACCTGGAAGGCTTTCCCCCCAGGGGATTATGTTAAATACTGGGTTCCATGGATGGTCTGATGCCAAGTCAAGTGATCAGCTCAGCTTTATTAGTGATTCAGCAAGAACAAGACAAAGACCCAGAGCAAGGGCCCTGTTTAAATAGCATGCAAACTCCACCCACTTCCCAAACAACTACCAATGATAGGCTATTATCAGAACCATTAATTCCTCATTGGGCACCTCCAGAGTCCTGGTGGCCTATTGTTCTAGAGCTTCAAGCTCAGCCAGTCTCTGGAAAAAACAGTCCTGGAATGTTCCAGTCCCAATACATAACAGATTTACCTTTAGGGACTCTTGAGGCACACATACCCACATACAGGGAGGCCCACCTCTTCCCTCATGTATAATCTGAAGAACAGGCCTTTTTAGTGGTGCCATCACCGTATCGGGAACACGATTTACTTGATAGTGCAAAGAGGATGCCTGGAACAGATCCCGGGTTCAATCCTCAGCATCTTCAGTTAAAAGGATCAAGTAGCAAGATGAAACAGACTGCAACCTGAGACCCTGGAGAGCCGCTGCCAGTCTGAGTAGGCAATTCTGGCCTTGATAGACCAATGGTCTGACTCCATATAAACCAGTTTCAAATGTCTGTGAGTATAATGGAAGCAAGGAGCCATGCCTTCCCAGTGGCCAGCCACGTGCTTCAGAATGGTTTGCCAGAAGAGGTTTACAAAATTCTTCCTCTGATAATTTCCCCACAAGGGTTGCAGAACTGTTGTGTTTAGACATTGGGGGGGGGGGGGGGGCGGCATTGATTGGGCTCATTATTTGATCACTTTACTAAAATAGTTTTAATTTTTTTTTTACAGTACAATGCTGTGCAAAGAATCATCTTAAGGACTCTTGCAAACCACCTTGAACATTGTTGGAAAGGTGCCGCATAGTTTTAAATAAGTACGACGAACCTGTGGCTTGTAAATTGTAATGTCCTGGGACTAACACAGATCCCACATGGTCTGCTCTCTAAGAAGTGTTGCCTATATAATAACTGTAATTTGGGGGAGGGGTGGCGGCTATAGCTGATGGGTTAACCAGGGTCGGCTCTGGTTAGTAGGGGGATTGAAGAACACCAAGGCAGTGGCACACCAGAGGCAGGCAGTGGCACACCAGCTAGTCTCTTACCTAGAAAACCCCATGAGAGGTCACCATAAGTCAGCTGCAACTTGATGGCAATTTTATGCAGACATAAGATTTTGCATCAGCCTTGGGTACAACAACACAAAGTTAATGATACCATTGTTCCCTCAAGGGAACCGTGATATACTTCCAGGTTATACTTGGTCTCAATGATCATGTTATTTCTTGACTAAATACAGGAACTGAATGGGTGCTGGGACTGGTCTGGAAATAACCCCATTACATCAAGAACTCGGTATTCTGGCCCTCATTCTAGTTGCACTGTCCCTAAGTGGCAGGTACGGTGTGGAAGAACTCCATACACCTGTCACTTGCACCATCATGCAGACTGTACCGACTGTAATTACACCTGCTAGGGATGCCAGCCTCCAGGTGGGACTTGGAGATCCCCTGGAATTACAGCTCCTCTCCAGACTGGAGAAAATGAATGCTTTGGAGGGTGGACTCTATGGCATTGCACCCCTCTGAGGTCCCTGTCCTCCCCCCAGGCTCCATCCCTAAGCCTCCAGGAGTTTCCCAACCTGGATCTGGCAACCCTGCCCTCCCATCCCCTGCTGGTGGCTAGAGGGACCCGGCAACCCTAACTTTATGGCATTATATGCCAATAAGGTTTCTCCTCTCCCCAAACCCCAACTTCCCCAGGCTCCGCCCTCAAAATCTCCAGGTATTTCCCATCTGACTACAGTGCAGATAGAAACTGATCCAGCACGCAGCACAACGTACTGAAAACTGAGCATGTGAGATGTGCACTGTCATACCTGCAACATGGCTGTCACCAGCCAGGTGTGGTAGTTACTGTCAGATTAGGAGAGCCAGTTTGGTGTAGTGGATAGGAGCGCGGACTCTAATCTGGAAGAACCAGGTTTGATTCCCCATTCCTCCACATGCAGCTGGTGGTGTGACCTTGGGTCAGTCATAAGTTCTGTCAGAGCTGTTCTCTCAAGGGCAGTTCTCTCAGAGCTCTCTCAGC
>NW_015174273.1:638434-638663 GCF_001447785.1 Gekko japonicus | reverse complement strand
CCCCATGTTACCAGAAGTGTGGTCATCCAGCCACACCCACCTTTTGCTTCTTATTCTCTTTACCTTGTTTGTTGACAAAACCCAGGGCTTTTTTTTGTAGCAGGAACTCCTTTGCATGTTAGGCCACACACCCCTAATGTAGCCAATCCTAATGAGTTTCAGCTGTTGTGTGTGGCCTATTATACTAATGAGTTCCTGCTGGGCGTGGCCAACTTGGGAGCCAGCCGGA
>NW_015174273.1:635117-638362 GCF_001447785.1 Gekko japonicus | reverse complement strand
GCCTCTGGAAAGCACCGGGGGGGGGGCTGGGCTGGGGAGGGGTCCTCTCCGCCCCCGTCTGCAGCCTGACCATGGATGTGTGAGACCCTCCCCTCCCCTGTGGGAACTCGCCACGTCTCTCTCCTCCCGCCTCCCAGCCAGGACACACATGGGCAGGCGGATGGCGCGTTCCCCAGCGGGGCCACGGAAGGGTGCATGCAGCACGGCACAGATCCCTCACTCCACCCTTGTCTCCTCAGCACCAGCCCAGGAAGGGAAACGTGACCTCGCAAGACGCATCCTGGAGCCTGGGCTGAGCTGGCTCCCCTCCAGCAATCGCACAGGCGGCCGAGCTGGGCTTTCTCCTCCCGTTGGCTCTTCTCCGCCTCCTGAGGCAAAGCTTTTAGATTCCAGGTGGAATCTGCTTCCCCTCGGAGGTGATCGGATCCTGGTGGGATTGGGCTCTTTCGGGCGCTGCAGCCACAGGTGGCGCCAGAGCTGGGAGGGGCAAGTTGGGGTAGCCGAGAAGGCAGCTTAACCCCATCCGTGCTGCGTTTCTTCCAGCTCCCCGCTGAGGGGGGAGGAGGAGGTGTTCACACAGCACTAAGTCTTCCTTTATCCTTGTTACTCGCTCCAGGGAACAAAAGCCTTTTGAGAGGTTGAAAGCACAGGAGAACTTGAGACAGATGGATCAGAGGTGTGAGAAAGAGAAGGGCTCGGAGCTGCTCAGAGAAACCACTGGGCAGTAGATGGTGATCATCCTTTACACACACACACACACCCAGTCCTTTACACCCCCTCCCCCATGGCCCAGCTCTCGCTGCCTTCACGCCCGCACCGTCCCCAGCTTCCTCTCTACTCTCAGAGTAACACTCTATGGGTGCGTTCAGACGCGCCGTTTCAGCCGGCATAAACTGTACCGGTTGCTCAAGGGAACCGTGATATACTTCCAGGTTATACTTGGTCTCAATGATCATGTTATTTCTTGACTAAATACAGGAACTGAATGGGTGCTGGGACTGGTCTGGAAATAACCCCATTACATCAAGAACTCGGTATTCTGGCCCTCATTCTAGTTGCACTGTCCCTAAGTGGCAGGTACGGTGTGGAAGAACTCCATACACCTGTCACTTGCACCATCATGCAGACTGTACCGACTGTAATTACACCTGCTAGGGATGCCAGCCTCCAGGTGGGACTTGGAGATCCCCTGGAATTACAGCTCCTCTCCAGACTGGAGAAAATGAATGCTTTGGAGGGTGGACTCTATGGCATTGCACCCCTCTGAGGTCCCTGTCCTCCCCCCCGGCTCCATCCCTAGCCTCCAGGAGCTTCCCAACCTGGATCTGGCAACCCTGCCCTCCCATCCCCTGCTGGTGGCTAGAGGGACCCGGCAACCCTAACTTTATGGCATTATATGCCAATGCGGTCTCTCCTCTCCCCAAACCCCAATTTACCCAGGCTCCACCCTCAAAATCTCCAGGTATTTCCCATCTGACTACAGTGCAGATAGAAACTGATCCAGCACGCAGCACAACGTACTGAAAACTGAGCATGTGAGATGTGCACTGTCATACCTGCAACATGGCTGTCACCAGCCAGGTGTGGTAGTTACTGTCAGATTAGGAGAGCCAGTTTGGTGTAGTGGGTACGAGCGCGGACTCTAATCTGGAAGAACCAGGTTTGATTCCCCATTCCTCCACATGCAGCTGGTGGTGTGACCTTGGGTCAGTCATAAGTTCTGTCAGAGCTGTTCTCTCAAGGGCAGTTCTCTCAGAGCTCTCTCAGCTATGGGCCTGCCTGGGTGTATGTCCCTTGGAATCTGGCCCTCTTACATCCTTGCCTGGCTCCCGGCTTCCTCTCTGATCAGATTTCCATAACCTGTCCAAGAAAAGATAATATATTAACCAGAGAGCTCCCTTCCCTGTGCGGTACTCTCTCACCAGGCAGCATCGCACACTGCTAATGACTGTTATCCCCCACACACCTTTGAAGTCAGCCGTGAATGTGGTGCTTTGCCAGGGGAATTACACAAAGAACTTTAAATGCCTTTGTTTTATTTTATTTTTTTCCTCCTGATGGTTGTTCTGTCATGTTCAGATAAACAACTGCAAGGGGGAGAAGGGAGGTGTGAATACTTAACGGAATAAAAGACTGCCTTTTTTTCTTTTTCTTTTTCTTTTTTCTACTGGCTCCTTATGTCACCCGTCAAAGTCCATCTCTGTCCCTCCTGGGACCAGTCTGAGATGTTAATTCTTTGCTGAATCATGGAACAAAGCCATACTTTTGTTGCGTACCAGAGATAAAGGAATATTGCTAGGAAAGTGTGTTCATGTTTCAGAGAAAGAAAAGATTGTCTTCTGGCAAAGTACATCAGGGATGCCCATGAGACACATCTGGCCATCATGGTGATTTAGCTTCCAACAGTCATGGTGTAATGTTTCAAGCTCCGACCGTGTGCGCGGTGAGGTTGCCACGCGGTCACGCGAAGTGGCTGAGCTTCGCTCTGAGGAACAATGGGCCATGCGGATCCTAGCCCGCCCCAATCGGAGGGCTGGGCTCCAGGCCGAGAGCCTATGGAACTTTCGGCCACTGTAAATAGCCTATTACTGGTGTAGGGGTGTGTTTGGGGTGTGGGCTGTTTGCCCTTATAAACCGGCCCGCGAGCCGGTAGTTCTTGTCTTGTTCTACACTGTGAGATGGCAAAGGCTGTAGCTGACTACATGCACCCTCTACTGGAACAGCTGAATAACTTCAAAGAACAGATGTCCATGGTTACACAAGGCATTACTGCACAACAAACACAAATAAACGAATTAATACAAATAATGAAGCAAGATGCCGAGAAGGTAAAGGAAGTGGCTGCAACTACACAGAAAGTGAAGAAGAAAGTGCAAAAGCTGGAAAAGAAACAAACTTCTTTGGAAGACCAAATGCTGCAAGTTCAAATGGATAAGGCTAACATGGTCCTACGCTTCCAGGGTGTGCCAGAGAACAGAATCTTAAAGAACTGATGAGTGAACTACTACCCCCAGTATCAGAAATGAAGACAGAATCGCTGCTCAACAATATGGATGTGGTTTACAGATCATATTCGGGATATATAAAGAAAAATAATCTGTCTGGGGAAATTGTAGTAAGATTCTCGAAGAGGCATGTCAGGGATGCTATCCTGAAAGCGGTTGCTGGAACACCCCTGAAAGCAGGGGAAAACACCATCAGAACGCTAAAGGATATTCCATTTGAAGTAAGACAACGCAGAAAGA
>NW_015174273.1:632180-635016 GCF_001447785.1 Gekko japonicus | reverse complement strand
GAGCTGGAAACTGGTTCTTCCGGAGAGGACTCTCTGTCTGAGCTAGGGGCGGCAGCCCCAAGCCCCTATAAGTTGCGGAAGAGAAGGGAAAAGAAGAAATAAAGGCTGAAGGACTCTGAATTGTGCCTTTGAAAATTTTGGGTTGTGGGATGATTGGGGGTACTGTTACTAGACAGTTAAATTTAAACTTTAAGGGAAAAGTGCTATAAGTGTTTGACTCAGCTTATAAAGGGATCAACGATGAGAAGACTCGATGTATCTAAGCTAGTTGGAGGATCTCCTCTCTTGGGTTTTTAGTTAGTAGTGGGTTCTTTACTTTCTCCTTTATATGTAGTTTTCCCCCTCCCTTTTTTCTGTTGTAGTTTTTTGTAGTGGAAAAAATCAATAAAAAATCCCCTCCGGGGGCTTAAAAAAAATAGTATAAGAACAAACAAGGTATGTTGCAACAACATTTGTGGAAGTCACCGGCTCTCTTACCATCTTCTTTCTTTAACTACAGATTCAGAACTGCACACAGTTCTCTTTACTGGACAAATCTGATTTATATTCTCTTAGGCGCAGGAATCTCCTTTTGAACTGCATGTTTTGTACACAACTGCATCTTAGGACCTGCCCCCCCGGGGGGGGGGAGACTGTTGTTTCTTAAAGGCTGGTTCACACATGGGTTACATTCTCTCATCTCATTTGATTATTCAGTACTTAATAACTATAAGCTGAATGCATGAAACGTGCCCACTGAAAAGCGCTGCATTCGAGATGCTGCCAGGCAATACAAACGCTCCATTTGCATTCTGTGAGCCTCCTGAAGCACTCTGGTCGAGGAAGTACCCTAAACCTGCACGTAAATTAATAAAACTGTAACATTTATTCATTCCTTTCATTTCTAACCTGCTTTACTCCAGTAATAAACCCAAGCGAGTATGCATGCCAAATTGTGGGTGGGTGGGGGGAACCACACACATTATAACTACAACACAACACGACAGACTTGGACATAAAACCAAACAATGCAATTTAAATTAAAAACTACTCTTTTTTTCCTCCTTGCTCTCGAGGCACAGCCAGCTTATGGTGACTCCATATAGTTTTCAACAGGAGATGTTCAAAGGTGGGTTGCCCTTGCCTGGCTCTGCATGGCAACCCTTGTACTCCTTGGTGGTCTCCCATCCAAGCACCAGGCAGGGCCCATTCTGCTCAGGTTCTGAGATCCGGCACAACTGGGCTAGGCGGGGCCATCCGGGTCACGGCAAAAACCATGTGTACATAACTCTGGATGCTTTCTGTCCCTTGTAAATGCTCAAATATCAGTTTAGCGGCAACTCTTGAGAGAAGGAGTTCAACAAGTATGGTAACAACAGAGGTCATTTCGGGGGGGATCGCAGTTCCCCCGGGTGAGGTGCGGGGGGCGGGGCACATGACGAAGCCCCGCCCCCTGCTTCCGGCCCTCATTCAGCCAGGAGGAGGCAGGAGAAGAGGGAGGGTAAGTTGCTTCCTCCCTGCCTCTCCCCACCCCTGCCTACCTGGGGCCAGGGAGGGCCTTCGCAGGGCTTCCTTGCGCGCCCGCCGCCCTTGCAGGTCCACCGCCGGGCTGGGACCGTTGGGGGCGGGGTGTGTGGCCTTATGACACACTTCCGGTGATGTCAGGGGGTGTGGCATATGCTAATGAGTTATGCTAATGAGTTCCCCTAGCTCTTTTTCTACGAAACAACCCCTGGGTAACAATGAGAAGGACTCATACCTTGAGCTTGCCTTCATAACCTCAGAAGATGACGGCCTATGTAACAGATCCTTTGCTTTGCAGACCAAGGAGTTGGGGGAAGGATACATGGGGGATGGTTGAACACAATTTAGGACTGTAATGGTAAAAATCAGCATCTTGAGTTGAACTTGGAAGCAAATAGGCAATCAGTGCATATGAACAAAACCCGGGGAATAAGGTGTTCCCCTCCAGCTTGTGATGTAAAGCGCCATCAAGTCTAGGGTTGCCAAGCCCCCCCCAATGGGGGTGGGGTTTTCCCCATTTCCGCCCCCCCAATCCATCGCCAGTCAGCTAGCCGTCAGGGGGAGCCCTGTCCCCAAAGAACCCAGTCATGCCTGACATCCCTGGGCGCAATGATGTCACCCAGAGTTGACGTCATTGTGCCAGGCACGTCGTGCAGGGGAAGCTCTAGCATTTGTGTAAGAACTCTGCGGAGACCACAGAGCCCCCTGCTGGGACCAAGGTAAGACCTGGCAACCCTAATCAAGTCGCAGCTGACTTACAGTGACCCCACAGGGTTTTCAAGGCAAGTTTCCAAACCATCTTCAAGGGGAGCTCTATGTCAAGAGCATTATACCAAGGCCCTGTTGCCAGCAGCCAGATTCCTGAACACTCACACATGATATTTTGTTGGGTATTACAAGTTGAAAACACTCAGTATGTCTGGGGTTGAATGTTTGTTTATGTTACTCACAGGAAGTCACATGTTTCTCATGTAACCAATGTTCTTTAGATGTGGATTGCCCGGGAATTTTCTCCCTGATCTAGGGATCTGATTGGGACTAAAGTGCCAAGGTGTATTACCATTTTATGGCTTCTCTTCCCGTCTTTGTTTTTGGTGTTCTGAAGGAGGACAAGAAGAGCAGCCATAATCTCTCTCTTCTAGTTTTGTCTTTGTAGTGTAAGGATGTAGCTGATTATGCTCATAAGAACATAAGAGACGCCAATGTTGGATCAGGCCAAAGGCCCATCCAGTCCAACACTCTGTGTCACACAGTGGCCAGAAATACCAGTGCCATCAGGAGGTCCACCAGTGGGGCCAGGACATTAGAAGCCCTCCCACTGTTGACCCCCCAA
>NW_015174273.1:604049-631981 GCF_001447785.1 Gekko japonicus | reverse complement strand
GGAACGCTGTTACCTTCCCACTGAAGTGGTACCTATTTATCTACTTGCAATTTCTTGCTTTCAAACTGCTAGGTTGGCAGGAGCTGGAACTAGAGACTGGAGCTCACTCCGTCATGCGGCACACTCGGGTCTTGAACTGCTGAACTACCGACCTTCCACAGCCTGCAGTTCAGCGTCTTAACCACTTGAGCCACATGACATTTTCTATATTTTGCAGCAGTGTAAAGCTAAATTATATACTGGATCCAGTCAAATATCGATTACAAACCAGATGCCATCTAATATCAAATACTGCTAGATGTCTACTGTAAAATCTTATCAAATAGTGTTTGCTATTACAGGATGACAGTCAACAGTGTTTACAATACTTAACAGTAGATCCCTGCCCAATATTAACTCCTACAGCATGCCACCTTTCAAACACTGTAACATCACTGATGTCAGATGGTTTATTTATATTTATTTATTTATTTTGGGATTTATATCCTGCCCTACCCAAGCGGCTCAGGGCAGCGAACAAGCGGCGATGCCGGATTAAAATATAAAAAACATTAAAACATTATTACATACAGACTAAAATGGTGCTCTACAGTTCTCTAAACTCCCCAAGATGTGCGATATCCCTCATTGGCGGCCAATGTTGTAATGGCGTGAGCGCCAGGAGTGATGTTTCCCCATCTCCGCCGGGGGACATCTACCCCCCTCCTAGTAATAGGGTAGATGGTGAGGTCGTATCACGATGGTGGAATAGTTGCGGCGGCGGCTCCTACTCGAAGGCCTGGCGGAAGAGCTCCGTCTTGCAGGCCCTGCGGAACTGTACAAGGTCCCGCAGATGGTGATGTTGAATATCAAGTATTGGGGGGCAACTTGCACACACAGGGTTGGATCCAACTAGCTTTTGGGCTGATGAAAGAAGGAAGGGAAGCCAATTTTAACCACTCCAAATGGCTATATGGGATCATGCTAGGGATCCATATTCAGAAGCAGTCATTCTCTGAAATGCAGTGCTAGGAGTATACATTTATGTACTGGCTGCTGACCCTCACATATCGCAGACCCTCACATATGACCCTCACATATCCATTTCTTTTCTTCCTTTGACGAGGAAAGTCAGATTCTTCACTGTTTCAAGTGCATAAATACCCACACAAGAGTTGTACAAATGGTTGTGTGGAACACGATATCAGACTCACTAAATGGACCACTGGTCTGATCCAGCAGTGGTCTTCTTATATTCTTATATGACCTGCTTGAACAAAAGCCCCGTGGGACAAGGGACTGAAGAGAGGGGGGGGGGTTGGGCAAGACTGAGTGAAAATGCTGGCTGGATCCTACCAAAAGAATATTTGGAAAATATTCACTGTCAAAATTCATAGTGGAATTTAAAAAACAAAAATGCAGTTCCAGTTAAATAGATACCTGCTCATTGCCTTCTCTTGGGAATCTGGGAGCATAGCTAGACCCAGACAACTGTTCTTTACAGGAGAATCTGGCCCAGATAGTGCGAAACGGAAGAAGGAGGAGGAGATTAGATTTATACCCTACCCTGCCCTTCACTCCCCGAAGGAGCCTCAGAGCAGCTTACAATCTCCTTTCCCTTCCCCTCCCCACAACATCTCTGAGGCTGGTGGGGCTGAGAGAGCTCTATCGAAAGAACAGCTCTGAAAGAACTTATGACTGACCCAAGGTCACACCAGCAGCTGCATGTGGAGGAGTGGGGAATCAAACCCCGTTCTCCCAGATTAGAGTCCACGCTCCCAACCACTACACCAAACTGGCTCTCAACAAAATGGGTGCCATGGGAGAGTGCAACCAGTCACAAAATGGCTGTCACAGGAGCCATGCCTGACCATAAAACGATGAGACATTCAACAAAATGTCAAGAGGTCTCAAACCAAGCATTCTCCAGTGAGAGAGGTAACTGTTTGCCCGCTGCAGACAGAAAGATCATGCCTCCTGGGTTCTTATGTAGTATTTCCTATTCCAGTGAAGTGAAAGAAAGCCAGAAATTGCCGTAGGAAAGAGATAATTTTTGAAAGAAACACATATGTGCCAAAAAACCGCTTTGGCAACTGCCAAGACGCCATCTTGGAGGTTACAGCCAAGGGGCTGTTCTGTACAAAAGCCATTAACCAGTCTGTCCTCCAGCTTCCTTCTATAGAGGCTGTTGGGACGCCAACAATTACGAAGATGCCAGCGGGCCAGGAGTCTCATGTCAGCAACTTAGAGCCAAAGAGAACAAGAACGTTCAAATGGCAACACTGCTAAGAATCAGTTGCGGAGCACAAATAGCAACTGCAGCCATAGTGGAGGCCATTGCCATGGTGGCAGTGCCTGCTGGTGACTTATGCGCCAAAGGCCCTTATTAAGGGCCTACTTAATTCTCCACCTCCTCAAGCCAGCATAAACCACTGACTTTTATACGGTCTTATAGGCACCGATATGTTTAATCAGCAAGGAGCTTTGATAAGTCAGGAATGGAAGAGCCGCTTAACGAGCACTCACAACAGTAAATTGGTTGAACAGATGCAATCGACACATGAGTGACATTGAATAGAGTGTTCTAAACACCTTCCTGGGAAGCAGCAGCGGATTGATGTGTTTTAACACCAGTGATTTTTGCCTCACCGACTGCTCAGGTGAGTGTGACGAAGTGCCCTTTGTGTGGGTGGGCTTTGAATACTTGTATGTGTAAGCAAATCGTTCCAGGCCACAGCGGCTGCCTGGGAGGGCTTCTATTCTGATTGCCAACATGACTTCACAGCCAGTAGAATTCCCTCCCTGGAACCAAAGATCCAGGCCTGTTCAAAGACAAAAGAATCCTTTGGTTTCCATGGAAACCCGGAGCCATTGCCGCAAGGTGCATGATGTACATTAACGCAGCCTCCTCGCCATCAGAAGAGATGAGAGCCCCGGATAGCTCTCCTGTTTGGCACCCTGCTGTTTCCATAGATATGTACAGCTGTCTCAGCTTCATATGTGTCTTGTACAGTCATCTCCATTAAAAGGGATTAGGACTTACAGACACTATTACCTAGAACTTTGCAGTTTCTATGACAACCATACACACACACACACCTACCTATATCCAAGTATGATCATGCATATATAGGCAATCCTTAAAAAATCGCCAAGCAAGAAAACTCCAAATGAAAGAACAGCACAGCCCCTATGAACAGTTGGTGACTCAGCTGTTGCCTGCCACAATGCAAACGGTGTTTGAGTCTCATGCGCATGGGTGACTGTGTAAAATCTAGCAAAGGCTGACAATCCCATGCAAATTTTGTGAATGTCCAAACACCAAGGAAACATAACTGGTGAATGTTGACAGCTGCCTAAATATAACGATTACAATTCACAATTCAACAAGCAAAAGTTTTAGAGCCATAGAAGGTCATATTGGATGATGCCATAGCACACTGAATAGTCCACACTACCATTCTAGTCCAATGCGTGTGTCTTTTACTTATGGATATTTCATTTTTGGCTCATTGGAAAACACTCACAAAAGCTACACAGTGAAGAAATTAGGGACCACTGTAAAAGAAAGCTCAAGGTACCGTGATATTAGTGTGCTATTGACCAAGTCATGTTTAGCCTCACTGTGAGGGAATACGAAAGAGGACTAAAATTATGCATGGGGTGAAGGAAGTGAACAGAGAGGATTGTTATCACCTCTCTTGTAATACCAGCCCACAGGGACACCCAATGAAGTTTATTGACAACAGACTCCCTGGACAACTTCTATTTACTTAAAATTCAATTCTCACTTTCCCACAGTTGGAGGGGCTTACAGTTATCAAGGTTGCAACATGTAGGATAACACGAGTTAAACATCCGAGACCACGAGTTGATACGGTCCAATGTTCTAGACATGAGGTCGACAGGCACTGAGAACCCTGAGTGAGATTCAGGATAATCCAACAAAGTCTTGTCACGTCTAGAAACCCTTGATGCCCTCACAGGAATGGAACGATTGGATTAATAACCCACTGGAATGGAACTCCTTATGGAACATTTGACATTTTGTTCTTTGAGGGGGATATACTTGCACCAAAAAAGAGCCAGACGATTCTAGTTTGGGCTTTTCTGACTAGAACCGTCTGGTAGAACTAATCTTGGTAATTAAGGCTCCGTTTTCTTCCCCCCTGTTTGCCTAACCCACTGTGAAAACATTCTGAGTGTTCTGAAGCAGATCAGTGCCTCATGGATCCTTCAGGATTAATTTGCAGGCTCCATTTTGTTTAACTAACCGTTTCTACCTCACAGAATGTGGGGACTCTGGAATGAGTCAGGAAACAGCACCCTGAAATGAGAAAAGCCTTGTTACAGTTCCAGAGGCTGCTCTGGAGGATTGGCACATCTGTCACTCAGGAGAAATGAGACGTATCATTCTGAGCCCACTCCGAGTGAATGCGGCTTCACTGCATTCTCTGAGCATTTGTTTTTGGGACTGGGGACTCTGCGTTCAAACCACTTCCACCATACTAAGAATGCGTCTTCTTTTGCCCTTAAACTGCGATCCCATTCACACTTTATTTGGGGGGTGAGTCTTACTGAATATAAGGGACTTGGTGAGCTGTTAAAAGTGCGTGTGACCAGTGTTCCCTCTAAGCTGAGTTAGTGTGAGGTAGCAGTTTTTTAGCCTCGGACTCACACATTTTTGTCTTTGTTCAGGAAGGAGGGCTCCAGAGCAAACTGATTTATGCAGTAGCCAAATTGCTCGCTCACAACTTTAATGCCAGTAGCTCACAAAGTTAGAATTTTTGCTCACAAGACTCCACAGCTTAGAGGGAGCATTGCTTGTGATGTTCAGAATCAGAAGCGTGACCAGAATTCATACTAATGCCTATCTGTTTCTTTATATCTATGGCTCCTGGAGATCCAACTCAGCTATGAAGAAGGAGGAGGAGGAGGAAATTGGATTTATACCCTGCCCTTCACTACTCGAAGGAGTCTCAGAGTGGCTTGGAATCTCCTTTCCCTTCCCCTCCCCAAAACATCTGTGAGGTAGGTAGGGCTGAGAAAGCTCTCTTGAGAACTGCCCTTGAGAGAACAGCTTTGAAAGAACTTATGACTGACCCAAGATCACACCAGTAGCTGCATGTGAAGGAGTGGGAAATCAAACCCCACTTCTGCATCTTTCATATTTGTTCAGGAAAGACCCTGTTCAACCATAATTGACCCCGCCAAGCTAGGAAGCTTTTTATTTAGGAAACTGGTCTTCCTATCTTAGAAGTTTGCAGCGATCTAACAAAATCTCTCAAGTCTGGAACCCCTCACTAATAATCTTCTTCGAATTGTTTTGTGCTAATAATGATTATTGCACAGACGAAATAAAAACTGGGGAGGCAGGATAAGAAGTGACCAGCAGATCTTAGCAGCACAAATCACACTTTCCAAGGATATTGGTGGAGGTGTCTGGCAGGAAGAAGATAGGATACTGTTATCGATTTATATATTTCTGAAATAAAGATTAGTTCAGCCTGGGAAGCACACTTTTTCTGACCTGATGCAGGCTTGACATTCAAGACTGTGATTCCCCCACCCCGCCAAGAGGGATTTAAAATTAATACACAGAACCAATATATGTGCCACACAGCAATAATAAGTGTCTCTAACTGCTGGTGCCGCTGACACGGATATCCAGTTGATCTGTGTTGTGTAACCCGGTGCAAATACAGCATAAAGGCAGGGTATACTGTTTTCCACATTGTTTGGTGTTGCTAGAAGCTATAACATCCCTGACAAACATGGCAGTTTGTGCCACGAGTATTCCTAGGGAGGCATCGCATCTTTTCCAAGAGTAGATAACACAACACTCTTGGCATCTATCTAGTGTGCAGTAAGGTCACCAGGCCTGCAGATTCAATACAATTGAAACGTATCATAATCATAAACATAAAATACCAATCATTTAAAACACAACTAAAATGCTGGAGCATTATCAAGTAAACAGGAGCTAGGGCTGCCAAGTGGGGGCGGGGGGTGGGTAAATCCCCACTTTGGAGGCCCGATTTCCGCTGCCGCGGAATCGGGCCCTGGGGGAACCCCGCCCCCCTAAGCGCAGCGTGGGTGCATCACAGGAAGTGACGCAACCACGTAGAGCACGTGGGGGGCGTGGCCCCAATCATTGGAAGGAAAACTATGGTTTTCCCTCCAACGGTCACCCCTCGCCTCAAAATGATAAAGATCAGACTTCCCTCTTAGCTACACATTAAAAAAGGGATTTTCACCTTAAAATGAAAGGGATGACATGTAGGAGGGCAGTGCTGACTGCGTGGCAAACCCGCACGAGGGCACTGGTCTCCTGGCTGTTCTCCTGGAAAAATTGGGAACCTAGCTAATTGCACAAGGCAGATGGAATGTAAGAGCAATGTTGTCGGCTCTTGTGAGGCAGGCCCGAGAGTGGTAACGTTATTCCTGCATGGGGGACACATCTGCTGATGTGCTGCATCATGTGAAGCTACCTTGGCAAAAAGGATTTCACATTAAAACAATAAAAAAGGGATGACATGTGGGAAAGCAGTGCAATCTCCTGCCTGAAGATTGGTAACCCGAAAGTATTTGTGTGCTAAGAGAAGTCTGGTGACTGCCTAACTACGCAGTCAGTTAGCCTTGAGAAAGGGGGAGAGGCAGATAGCAGACAGCTGCCTGAAAACACACACACACACACACACACACACATTCCAAAAAGATGCTCGAATGTTTGTAACTCCCTTACGGAGGGAAAGGGAGGGAGAAGGGGGAAGAAAGGTGCATAAATAAACGCTGGGAAGCCGAGAGGTTTCAGACAGTTCCTGCAAGCTTGTATCCTGTCATCTTTGCTTCGCCTGCACCCCCACACCCCAAGGAGCAGCACCACACTTATGTTCTTATGTTCTTAATGGCAGCAGCATGACCCACTGCATGCATTGGCTAGTGCTGTTGGAGAAAAGGTGTGCAGGTGGAACTGGCAACTGAGCATAGATGGGTGCAGGGCCCACAAGCAAGACAAGAATGTACAGGTAGGTGGGGGCCATGAAGATGTAGAAGTAGAAAGGAGGGCATGTGGGGGGCCTGTTGGTCAGCAGTCAGGGCCCCCGAAACCTGGAAACATCCCTGGATGCCTAAACTGTTCTTACACCAGTTTTTTGTTTTTATATCTGTTGCCTTAATGTTAGTTTCAACAAGTTGTCTTTAATACTGTTGTTACCCACCTTCAGGAGAAAGGCAAGCATGCAAATGTTTTAAATAAAATAAATCAATGCTATGCAGAAGGGTTGTTTTTCCTTTTCCAGTTTTTAAAACCAAGGATGTAAAGGCAGACAGACAGACCCCATATTAAAATGTTAAATTAGCCTTCCAAAAAAAAGGAGGATACTAAGCATAGTTATTTTTATTAACAACAGGTTACAGACTAGATGGCCTCTAGAGCTGCTTCCAGTTCCATCATTTCAATAGAGTGCTCAAAATCATTAGTCACACTTGAAAATCTGGATCATAAATCTTTACCTAGTTAATACTTTTACACCTTTGCAATTACTTTTATGGTCTGGAACTTCTTTTTTTTTAAAAAAAAACAACAACACTAAATCAAACTATTGGGTTCCCAACCATCCATTCCTTAAGAATAAACAGATGCTGCGATTAAAGCCCTGTGAGCGATAAATACTCCAAGTAATAGACAACCTACTGGCAGGTGACAGAACCCTTTTTTTTTTTTTTTTTTTTACAATGCACGCTGGCTTTTCAGCAAGGCAAAGCACAACTCAGAACCTGCAAGGAGAATGTAATTAAATAGTTGGTGCGCCGTAACTGGGATCCGTAAACTGCAACTTAATATGGCAGATGCTGGTATTTAAAATCCTTTATCAAAGAAACATATAACTTGCTGACTGAAACGCGTAAAGTACATTTTCCTTACCCTGTCAATTAGAAGATTGCAAAAAACTCCTGTAGCAGGACAACAAGTCTGTTGGGAAAGCAATAGTATTTGGAATGGGTCCAAATCAGACAGATGGTACGGGAAAGGGGAGCAATGAGACGTTCAGTATCTAAGAAGCTGGATTCTTCCAAGTAGGCAGTGTAGCATTTAAGGGGCCTAGACAGAAGCAAATATCTTGAGCTTCAGAATCTGCTGTAAGTAGAAAGGAAAATAATAATTAAGGGAAACTTTATCTACAGTTGATTCAGACATTTCAACATAGTGCATTTCAACTGGGGTTCCCACTTACCTGGTTCTTTTTTTTTTTAATAAAGGTTTTATTGGCTCCCCTAAAAAGGGGAGGTATTTCGCTTAAAAGGAAAAAAAGGGAGGGGTAGACAGTGGGAGAAAGAGAAAGCTGAGTGATATATAAACTGGTAAATTAAACTGTTAGTAATGTCCAATTAATCTTCTTGGGCTTCTTCTGTGTTGTCAAACTTCTTTTCTTAGTCCTGTTACATGTATTCTCTGTTAGTATGTTAGTAATGTTCCTTTGAGATTCTGTTAATAAAAAGGGTCTCTTCTGTGCACATCCAGAACCGCTTCTATGCGTGCTGGGTACTTTTACTATCGCTGACGTGGAGGAGCTTCCTCTGTTGTCTCTGTTATCTTCTCCTTCCGGCTTGTTAGATCCTCCTTCGGGTTGTTGTTAATACGCTCAGTTCATGTACTATAAATCCTCTTCCTTTCATGCCCCGGAGGTCCCCATTTTCGAGAATGGTATCAATTTCATTTTCGCTTTTATATTCGCTCCCAGACTCTCTATGGGTCCTCCTCGCAATTGTTGACTTATAAGCGCTTATCAGGCACTTTTCGCTGTCACAATTCCAACTTATCTTTTTTGCAAAACTCCCGTCGGATTCACAGCCATAAACAGTCCAAACATTCAACAGCCGGCTCTTGCACACAAACAAACGCCCAGACGGAAGTCCCTCCCTCCTTCTCCGCTCGCTTTTGCCCAGCTCCGACATCTTTTCTCTTTTGTTTACTTTTAGAAAGTTCTTAAAATGTGCTCCAGAGAGACAAGTTTCTCGCTTTCAAATACATCAAAGGAAAACATCACTGTCCGCTTAATTCATCCCCCCCCTCCTTTTCTTTTTCGCTTGTTTAGATGGAGGATTAACCTCTTCGCCTTTTTCGCTGGGAGGGGGGGGAAACAATTTTCAGTTCTTTTTCTCTGCATTTTGACAACTCACAGTTAAGCCGATCTTTTCTTTTTCTTTTCCACTTTTGCGGATGGTCGCTTTATCACTCGGTGACGTCTGGTGGCTCCGCTAAACCCCGTTCGGGGTCGCTCACACAGCAAGGTCCAGCAAGAACCTCTCGGTCGAGAGAGCGACTCCCCCCTAGTGCGCCCTAAAGCGCCCCGGATCCGAGCTCCTCTCTTCTGAGGGGCTCGTTCGGGTCTCCGCTCGCGCGGATTCCCTCCTCCACCGCGGGCGGGCGAGGCGCCCTCGGGAGCGACCCGAGGAAGCGTCCGCCATGCGCGGGAGCCAGACCGGAAGTCCCCACTTACCTGGTTCTGGTGGAGGACCTCCTGGTTATGCTCCCCATCATCCACCTTAGCTTAATGGAGCAGTGGGGGGAAATGGTGTAGATCAACCTTGGGATAATCAGAACAGGAAGTGATGTTATGACACTCTAGGAATTTTCAGATTTCTGTGGCTGGCAATCCTAACTTTAACCCATAGGTTGGGACCTTCAGGTGGGTCATGGAGCCCCCCCCCCACTGAGTCAGAAGCCCTCACAGAGTTGCCCTTTTATGCTACTTTTTGGAAGAAGCTGCTGCTAGCGTGTATGCCTCGAAAGCAAGGGTGCCATAGCTCCTCCTTCTTTTTGCACACACCCAATAAGAGAAGAATCAGGAAGAGGAGGCAGGTTCACTCAATGGTGGGGAGAGTGTCTGTTCAGAGGCTGTGGCTCCTCACTTTCTTGTCATGCAGGAAGTCACATAACATAAACATACACTTGCAGCTCAGTGAATCCCATACTGGTATCAGGGTTAAAGTTGGGTTCTGAGCCAGGAAAGATTGAAGACCCCCGCTCAAATGTGAGGGTAGTGTATGGCACATGGTCTGCCATGTGAAGCATTGCTTCAACCTCAGCCCTGTTCCACTCAACCCTTGCTGAAGGCAAAAGCTGCACTGGCCAAGCAGAAAATCTTGCTGGATCAAGTGGTGGATTTGAAAGGGAAAGCCCATTTGGTCATCAGGACATACATGATTTGCATGCATGGCTTGGATCTGGTGATAGGTTTCTGCAGACTGAAGGCAATCATCATCATCATCATCACTATTATTATTATTATTATTATTATTATTATTATTATTATTATTATTCGCTCTCCAGAAGACTGGCTCTGAGTGGGTAACATCAGTTTATGAATATACAATTAAAATGTACGATATCAAATAATTCAGTCATCAATAATTTAATACATACAATACAATATAATCAGTTATATAAAATCGAGATGGCATAAACCCAATATGAAGGGTAGATATCTAATCACTGAAGAAGGGAAATGGCGGGGGGAACAAGCGAAGGGGAGGGGGAGGCCAATATGTTACATCTTACCAACCGAGACCCCTGTACTCCCCTCAACAATAAGCCCGGCAGGACAACTTAGTTTTGCAGGCCCTGCAGAATTGCACTAAATCCCCAGGGCCCTGATCTCTACTGGAAGAGTGTTCCATCAAGCCAGGGCTCTTTGCGCTGGGGACAACCAGTAGATTTTGGTCACTCGAGTGTAGTGCTCTGTATGGGACATACCAGGATAGGCAGTCTCGAAGGTATGCTGGTCCTTGACAGTTAAGGGCTTTAAATGTCAATACCAGAACCTTGAATTTGATCTGGTCCGCAATCTGGAACCAAAGCAGCTGATAGAGCACTGGCTGAATGTGCTCTCTAAATGGAGTTCCTGTGAGGACCCTCGCAGCCGCATTTTGAACCAGTTTCATGTTCCCGATGAACCTCAAGGGCAGCCCTACATAGAGCGAGTTATAGTAATGCAGTCTAGAGGTGACTGTTGCATGGATCACAGTGGCTAAGTCCAACGGTGACAGGTATAGGACCAACTGTTTAACCTGTTGGAGATGGTAAAATGCCAGCTTAACAGCATTGGTGACCTGGGCCTCCACTGAAAGGCAGGCATCCAGGATGACTCCTAAACTCTTGGTGGATGGTACAGCTGTTAATGGAACTCTATCAAGAGGGGGAAGTTGGCAACCCGGCCCAACCTCCCCCCCCCCACCCAGCCACAGGACCTCCGTCTTTGCTGGATTTAATTTCAGCCTGCTCTGTTTTACCAAACAACCACAGCCTCCAAACCCCTGGCCAGATAATCTGGGGTGGACTCTGGCTGGCCACTCATCAACAGATAGAGCTGGGTGTCATCTGCATACTGGTGACATCCCAGCCCATGAAATACATAAAGGACCTGCATCTGAGAACCTGGGGAGTTGCTGCCAGTCTGAGTAGGCAGCACTGACCTGGATGGGTCAAGGGCCTAGTTCAGTATAAGACCAGTGTTCGTGCATTCAGTCAGTATCTTCCCTTGACACTAGGGTTGCCAACCCCCCCCCCCCGGGGGTCCCCTGTTTTGGGGGGGGTCTACCCGCCGCTGGCCAGATGGCCAGTGGGGGAAGCCCCACCCCCAACACCCACAGCCACCTCTCTCTCTCTCCCTTTAAGTGTGTGGAACCCGTGTTTCCTCCCAAGCCTGTGTTTCCTCCCAAGCCTGATCTCAGCTTGAGATCAGGCTCGCAGGGAAATGCCAGCTTCGTGCATTTAAAAGAGAAACACAGCTTCTCTTAAAGGGGAAACGCCGGCTCCTGCTCTTAAAGGGGAAACGCCAGCTCCTTTAAGTGCAGGGAACTGCCGTTTCTGGAGATCCGGTGCGCGGGCAGGGGTGGCGGGGTGGCGGACGTCCCCAACGTGACATCATCACGTCGAGGATGCCCCGCCCCATCCAGGAACGCCCGCAAAGTCCACCACTGGGGGTGGAAGATGGACTTGGCAACCCTACTTGACACAGCATGTTGGTGTGAGGCCTTGATTCTGAAGCTGCTCTTTATCAAATGTGATCTAAAAATCCTGGCTGACTAGTCTTCATCTTCAAAGCATTCCTGGATTTGAAATTCCTTCTGTAGAGTCAAGCTAGCATTTTTTACATACCCAAAGGATGCTGCCTGGCATCTTCCCAGATAACACAGAGGACTGGAAATGTATTCCCAATTTTAAAAAGTTGGTGTTCAGGGTGAAAGAGAAATAATATTTACAGTCCCACCCCTATAAAATGCTTGCTTGGTTGCATGCCAAAAATACTGAAAATCAATATGTCTGTGTGGTCCTGTTCAAACTGATTTAGGTCTCTTTCTTTAAGCACTGTGATACAGTAGCAAACCTTTCAATTATCCCCTCTTTCATTTAAATGTGACAATTAGGGTTGCCAGGTCCCCTCGTCACACCAGTGGGGGCATTTGGGGGGTGTTCTGGGATGTCATCATGTCAGAGACATCGCATGGCGACACTCTGGTTTTCAGGCAACACTCTATGGTAAAACTGCTTCAGATCATAGTTTTGTCCCCAAACCAGAGTGTTACCTTGCAAATGCCCCAACGTGATGACATCACTTCTGGGTAACATCACTGTATCGGGGACATCGTCAGTGTTCCCTCTAAGCTGAGTTAGTGTGAGCTAGCTCACAGTTTTTTAGCCTCTGGCTCACACATTTTTGTCTCAGCTCAGGAAGGAGGGCTCCAGAGCAAACTAATTTATGCAGTGGCCAAATGGCTGGCTCACAACTTTAATGCCAGTAGCTCACAGAGTAGAATTTTTGCTCTCAGGACTCCATAACTTAGAGGGAACATTGGTCATGGCACAGCGATGTTGCTGTTTGGGGGTGGGGTTTCTCCCACCAGCCAGCTGGCCATCAGTGGGCAGAAGCCCCCCAAAATGGGGGAACCTCCCCCCACCAGGACCTGGGGACTGGCAACCCTAGTGACGATTTCAAAGGAAGATAATAAGCATATAACAAAAAGCCACTAATCTCCCCTGGAAAGGATGCTAAGCTACTGCAATGTGTAAGCACTGAAGAGGGAGGGAAGGGGGAATGGCAAAAGAAGGGGAGTACTCATGGTGGGAAATCTGAATTGCTGGGTGGCTGAAAATAATAATGGACAAGGAACAGCAGATGCGTATGAAGTGTGGAAAGCAACAGAACAGGGTATTTTCACAGTTTTCTTCCCTCTCACAGTTTTCTTCCCTTTCAGTGGTACAGCTTGGCATGCAGAAGGTGCAGGGCCAGCCCCAGGTTTTTTTCCCACTAGGCAAGAATACCTTCTGGCACACACACCCCGTGCGCCCACCAATTTCTGGCACCTCCCCTTCTGGTGCAGTGCCTCCCAAGGCCGGGGGGACGCCGCCAAAGTCATCTAGAGCGGCGGCAGCAGCGGTTCCTCCCCAAATAAAGGCTGCAAGCTCAAGCTGCCGGTTGTCATGGCCAGGGAGGAAAGCTTCAGCACATGGGTAGCGGTCCGGGCGGCCTCCAAAGACAGTTTGGAAAGAGGCATGGGGCAAGTGCCGCTGGTGGGCACCAAGCACAGAGGAGGCACCTAGCCAAGGACAAAGGCTTGTGCAAGAGAGGTGGGCTCTGCTGCCATCGAGGGGTGGGCCAGGGGTGGGCGCCGGAGCCACAGCGGGTGGGCTGAGGGGACGAGCAGCAGCTGGGCTGGAGGAGTCACTGATGTGGGGAGGTGCTCGCGAGGGGGGGGGAGGGGAGGGGAAGGCAGGCGGCAGGCAGGCCAGAACGGAGCCCTCGTCAAGCCAGCGCCATAGGCAACTGCCTAAATTTTGTCTATGACGGGCCAGCCCTGAGAAGGTCCCAGGTTCAATCCCCAGTATCTCCAGTTAAAAGCTCTGGCAGTAGGCACTGTGCAAGACCTCTGCCTGAGATCTTGGGAAGCCGCTGCCAGTCTGAGTACACAATAGTGACTTTGATGGGCCAAGGGCCTGATTCAGTGTAAGGCAGTTTCATGTGTTCATGTGCCTCCCTGATGCTGTTCTTCGGGGTGCTCCTGTCCATGTGGAGCAGCATTTGGGAGCTGCAGCAGGAATACCTTCCATTAGCAGAGATTTGCCATGGGATCCAAGTTGTAAGGTCCCAGGATGTCATCAATCAGGGACATGAAATGGCACTGCTGGGAATCTGCTGACATTCAGGGCAAAAAGGGACAGATGAACAACTGGTATCCCTCAGCACAAGTAAGGAGTCAAAGCAGATAACACCATGCATGGCTATTGCTGGCAACAGATAAAATAGACCTTTGTTATTGCAGTTACAAGATTCTGGAAACAAATAACATGGGCCTCCATCACATATTGCTTGTGATGTCCCGAGCAGTAGCTGGTAGATCACTCTTTCTGTGTCGGTGTAGGTAGACTTGTGGTTTGATTCAGAAAGGTAACTATTATGCGGCCCATACGTTACTTATTCTCTGATGAAAAATAAAAACTGTTCTGTTTTGTGGGGGTTGATAATACTTTTAAATTAAAAATTAAACATATTTTTAAGATCACAGAAGTTTTGCCTGCATTCCATAGGCACATAGGGCCTTGTACCTTCTTCAGCTTTTTATACCAAGTTCACTGAAACAAAGGTAACAGCTGGTTCTTGTCCTGTTCGGAATCTCCATTATCTTGCCAACTTCAGCTTCGGAAGCTGTGAACAGAGAACAGAAATAATGTATTAATTTCAGGTATACGCGGCATAGATATCTTCCGCAACCTTATTCTGCTTATTTACCTCACTAGCTCAGAATTGTTCTGACCTGGAAGAAGAAGAAGAGATTGGATTTATACCCCGCCCTTCACTACCGAAAGGAGTCTCAGAGCGGCTTACAAACTCCTTTCCCTTCCCCTCCCCACAACAGACACCCTGTGAGGTAGGTGGGGCTGAGAGAACTCTTGACAGAAACTGCTCTTTTTTCAAGAACAGCTGTGCCAGAGCTATGGCTTGCCCAAGGTCATCCAGCCAGGTGCAAGTGGAGGAGTGGGGAATCAAACCCCGTTCTCCCAGATTAGAGTCCACGCACTTAACCACTACACCAAACTACACTACACCTGGAAGACGCAGGCTAGCCCAGTCTCATCAGAACTCAAAAGCTAAGCAGGGTCAGCCCTTGTTAGTACTTGGATGGGAGGATTGCTAATATGCAGAGGCAGGGAATGGCGAACCAACCATCTCCGTTTGTTTCTGTGCCATGAAAACCCTACGGGGTTGTCATAAGTTGGCAGCAACTTGACAGCACGTTCCACCAGCTCAGAATCCCAGAATCTAACTACTTCCTCATCCCACCTTAAGTTTCCTTCTGCCCCGGGCTTTTTTTGTAGAAAAAGCCCAGCAGGAACTCATTAGCATAATAGGCCTCATCCAACAGCAGAAATGCATTAGCATATTAGGCCACACCCCTGACAGCACAGCTCATTAGCGAATTAGGCCACAACCCCATGCCTTCCCTTGGCTTGCCCGGGCGCCCCGTGGCTGCAGGGCAATGAGGAAAGCCGGCCCTTGGACAGGCCGGGGAAGGCACAGGGAGGCATTTAAATGTCTCCCCGATCCTTCCAGGACCCCCCCCCCCGGCCCACCCATAGGGCTGCCAAGTCCCCCCGGGGGGCGGAAAACCCCCGCCCCAGAGGCCCGTTCCCCGATGCCGGGGAATCGGGCCCCGGGGGGGACACCACCCCAGCGTGCACGTCACAGGGAAGTGACGTCATGACGCCAAGCACACTGGGGGCGGGGCCACGGCCATACAAGGGAAAACTTCCCTGTGACGTGCATGCGGCACGCGTGCCCCCGGAATCCACATGGGAGTCCCCCACCAGCAAGGTAGGTGCCACTTGGCAACCCTACCCACCCACCTCGGAGCCGCTGGGGGGGGGGGGTTACTCTCCAGGCCTTCCCTCTGTAGCCACGCATGCAGAGGTTTTGGCTGTAGTGGGTGTGGCCAACTCTGACGCCAGCTGGAACTCCGTTCCTGTGCGTTCCTGCCCAAAAATAGCCCTGCTTCTGCTATTCTGTTCTGCCCCTTTCCGTACATGGTACTGGCTGAAGCAATGGCCGACCAGCCTCACAGCAGTCCGTTCCCTGTGAAGGCCTGATGGGAGTCTGCTGCCAAATTAGACGGGCCCAAATTGGTCTCTTCCTTCTTTCTTATGGGGGCGGGGTAGGAGGGAGAAAGTCCACTTTGATTGGCTTGATGAGGCTACTTTTAAGACTGTTCTCTACTGCTCTTATTGCATCGTTTTTAAAAGTGTGGCCTGACTTGCGTCTCAGTGAGGAAGTCCAACTATAAATGAAATAAATAAATAAAGTATGCCTCCTCTTTAGCAAATCAGCATTATCTGGGGCTGAACATTCCTCTTCTGCCAAATCAAGACTTTTTGGGCCCAAGAAAGTCTATGCACTGGTGGAATGGATTTATAGGCTTGGATTGACTGCAGGGTTCCCACAGATGGAAGGAATTTCTGCCTGCTGAGTGCCGCTTCCTCTCCTCTCCCACTGCAGCCACAAATGCCTCCCTGGGGGGCCCCAGGCACAACACAAATTGGGAATCAGAAATATGCTCTGGCAGGGGGGATTTGTCAAAAACCCACCCCTACCCCATGTGTGCATGGAAGTTCTCCAGTGGATTCAAGCCACCGGATGCAAGTTCCAATGTTACCTCCAATTTTCCCCCCTCCTGAGTGGAGCAGTTCACATCCTGAGCAGAATATAAGTGCTGTAATCTTAAAATGGGCAATGGGCAGTGCAAGACCCTGCGTGGCTCCAGATTGCTGCTGAGCGGGGCTCCCTGTGTTAATGAGCAGCCGCTTATCCGCACAGCTTAGAGGGAACTCTGGACACAACCCTAACAGAAGCTTATGTATTCTGTATCTATTCTCATCCCGTCCCCAGGTATCTGAAACTCCTTGATATGCGAATTCAGTTTGTACAATAAAAGTGACCCGACCTTCCTTAGGCCGTTGTTTGAATCCTCCAAGACCAATTCTATAGCAACACTGGTCCTTATCAAGCACATAAGAACATAAGAGACGACAATGTTGGGTCAGGCCAAAGGCCCATCCAGTCCAACACTCTGTGTCACACAGTGGCCAGAAATACCAGTGCCATCAGGAGGTCTACCAGTGGGGCCAGGACATTAGAAGCCCTCCCACTGTTGAACCCCCCCCCCAAGCACCAAGAAGACAGAGCATCACTTGCCCCAGAGCCCCTATCTATACCTTGTGGCCAGTGTTCCCTCTAAGCTGAGTTAGTGTGAGCTAGCTCACAGTTTTTTAGCCTCCGGCTCACACATTTTTGTCTTCGCTCAGGAAGGAGGGCTCCAGAGCAAGCTAATTTATGCAGCAGCCAAATCACTGGCTCACAACTTCAATGCCAGTAGCTCACAAAGTAGACTTTTTGCTCACAAGACTCCACAGCTTAGAGGGAACATTGCGTGTGGCTAATAGCCGCTGATGGACCTCTGCTCCATATGCTCCATTCCTAAAATTACTGAAAGATTACTGAATTATTACTGAAAAATTACTGAAGATCTTCTATCCCCAACAGTTCCTTTTTCGATGTATCTTATGCCTGGATAGTATTTCCAGCTGAGCTACTTTCCCATCAGGAGCACTTTTCTGTGAGTCAGAATCCACATTTACAAAACAGGAATAGCAATTCTTGCTTTCTTCACAATGAGTTTCTTAGCTTCAGCCTTAAGCAGATGCTGTATAGTACAATGGCATAGAGTCCACCCTTCAAAGCAGCCATTTTCTCCAGGGGAGCTGATCAGTTGTAAAAGCGGGAGATCCCCAGGCCCCACCTGGAGGCTGGCAACCCTACTGAATCTTCTTTTGTGGCCAGTTCGCTTCTCTGTTGGGGGAAAGGTGGTTGGAATTGGGTTGCTTGACTTCTTTGCCAGTCAATATTCATAGAGGAAAATCTCCAAAGTCTTATGTTGCTGGTATTCCCCTATGAATATTGACTGGCTACCCTATTAATATTTTTCATTACAAATTGGAAAGCTGATGTTTACCTTGGAAAAAGTTGACGAGTCCTTAAAAAAGGTAAAGGTGCCCTTGCTCGAAAGTCAGTCGAGTCCGACTCTAGGGTTGCGGTGCTCATCTCCGTTTCAAAGCCGAAGAGCCAGCGCTGTCCGAAGTTGTTTTCCGTGGTCATGTGGCCGGCATGACTAAACACCAAGGCGCACGGAACGCTGTTACCTTCCCACCGAAGTGGTACCTATTTATCTACTTGCAATTTCTTGCTTTCGAACTGCTAGGTTGGCAGGAGCTGGAACTAGAGATGGAAGATCACTCCATCATGCGGCAACTCGGGTCTCGAACTGCTGAAATACTGACCTTCCACAGCCTGCAGTTCAGCGTCTTAACCACTTGAGCCACCTTAAAGAGTTCTATATCAGCCTCTACTGAGGAAGATTATTCTAAACGAAGTTCTGAAATCCGGAGTCTTTGTCATCCATTGTAGATTTACCTGTTGGATTAATAATATTGCAGATTTACCTGTTGAATTGTTGAAAAATTACCCGTTAAAATAGTGGACTTACCTGTGGGATTCTTGTAAACACTGCATATGTAGAATTACTACTAGGTTCATTGTAGCCTTATCTATTGTATTACTGAAATATTGTAGACTTACTTGTTGGATTGTTGAAAATTTACCTGTTGGATTATTGATTTACCTGCGGGATTATTGTAAACACTGCATATGTAGAATTACTACCAGGTTCATTGTAGACTTACCAGTTGTATTATTGAGATATTGTAGACTTACCTGTTGGGATTGTTGAAAATTTACCTGTTGGATTATTGATAAGATTGTGGATTTACCTGTTGGACTTTTGTAAATACTACATATGTTAGTATGTTCAGTTATTACCACCAGTTATATTGTTGTTACTTATTAGTAAATTGTTTTATTATCTATATACTAATACTGAAGTGGCCCCGTGCGTGCGGATATCTAAATCCGCACTCCGGGGCCGCCTGGGGGACAGGGAGAGGTTTGTGCACACGTGGGGCGGTCCCCACGTGTGCACAAAAATCAAAAACCTTTGAAAACATATTGGGGGGGATATTTAAATCCCCCCCAAATCTCCCCTCTGCAAATGGCGCAGCGGCAACACGCGACGGGAGGCCAGGACAAGGCTGGGAAGGCGGCCAGGCGGGGAGAGACCAGCCAGGCTGGGGGGGGAACTGGAGCGGGGGGGGAAACCGGCGCTTTGGACAGGGGAGAGCGGCGAGCCTTACCAGATGTCCCCGCTTCAGTGCGGGCGGAGGGGAGTGACCGACAGATGAGGCCCAGCGGCGGCGACAGGAGGGAGGGAGACCAGCGCAGGCCACACTTCGAGGTTGCTCGGAGCGGGGGGGAAGACCGACTGCCGAGGCCCGGCGGATGTGAGCCGCGCGGGCCTCCATAAGAAATCGGGCAGAGCATAATGTCAGCACTTAGGGAGAGAAGGGGGGAAGAGAGAGAACGGGGGGAGAGAGAGAGAGAGATTGGGGGAAAGAGAAAGAACGGGGGGAGAGAGAGACGGGGGGGAGAGAGACTGGGGGGAGGTAGTTGAGGGGGGGTGGGGAACTTCTGCGTCTGCTTCTTCCTCCGCCGCCTGTTCAGTGTGGAGCTCCCCAGCTCCTCCCCTCGCGAGTTTCGCGGGTCCTCTTTCTTGTTCTATTCTTAGCTTCCTTCTGTCCAGTTTTTCTTGGGCTTATCATTTCAAGACTAACCCTGTTTTAAATTTTAGCATAACTTTCATGGATTCAAGCCCACTTCACTCTAGCCTTGGGTAGGATCCCTTAAGAGTTTCAGGAATAAATAAATGTAATCCCTTTATTAAACGGGGGGGGGGGAGTAAAGTCATGCTTGCCAGCCACTCCCACTTGGCATACCTGACCCATTTTCAGACCTCTGCACAAGGACTGAGTGTCCAAATTGAGAGAGCCAGTTTGGTGCAGTGGTTAAGTGTGTGGACTCTAATCTGGGAGAACCGGGTTTGATTCCCCACTCCTCCACTTGCACCTGCTGATGTGACCTTGGGTCAGTCACAAGCTCTGGCACAGCTGTCCTTGAAAAAGAGCAGTTTGTGTCAGAGTTCTCTCAGCCCCACCCACCTCACAGGGTGTCTGTTGTGGGGAGGGGAAGGGAAAGGAGTTTGTAAGCCGCTCTGAGACACCTTTGGGTAGTGAAGGGCGGGATATAAATCCAATCTCTTCTTCCTCTTCTTCTTCTATATCCCATGGTAGGTTACCAAATGGTTTTAGGCAATCTACCATGTGACCTAAACAAATGCATTTGTCCTTTGGCCATTAGACTCCCTTGTTTGGGGAGGTGCTGGTGTGCTCAGTGGAACCGGCTGGCAGGCACGGGTAAGAGACCAGTCTGCAAAAGTATCATATGGCCCACTGTTTCAAAACAGAACTACTGATTTCCCAAATTTGCACTTGAGATATTAAACATTCTGAAACAAAGTGGGTTGAAATGTCGACTTCAGTGGATGCATTTGATGAAAGTACCACTCATTTCAGCACAGGGTGAATACTTCACATTGTTCCTTCATCAAGGTGTTCTGTAAATGTGGGCAGGAGTAAGTTCTTCTTGGTAGAATTGTCATTGTACTTCTAAGCATCTCAACTCTTTTTTTTAATCTTCCAGCACTGTAATCGTTTCAGTTGGAATGAACGGCCAACAAAATCTACCAGCAAGATAGCCTATGCGGTGCTGCAGTTAGAGCACTGGATGAGGATCTGGGAGGCCCGGGTTCGAGTCCTGCCATGGAAGCTCGCTGGGTGGCCTTGGGCCAGTCACCCTCTCACTGACGAATCTACCTCACAGGGCTGCTGTTGTGAGGATAAAATGGAGGAGGGGACAATGATTCTGCACTAAGCTTTTGGTCCTGATTGTGGAGGAGTGTGGCATAAGCCCATCACTAAGCCAGTCCTAGGGTTGAGGTGGCAGTAGCCCATCTGAATGGGCCTCCCCTGCTCTGCTCCACCAGGGTGCCATTCCTGTCCATCCACTTCCTTCAGCACTTCACTACCTACGATCACACACAGGTAGATCCTTCTGAGTTCAGTTACTAATTGTGCTACAGACGACCATCTGATGGTTATTATAAATTGACGTTTTATATAAGTCTTGATGATGGTATTATGTTTAACCAGTTTTAAATTATTGTTTTTATATGCATTGTTGTAACTCGCCCTGACCCTGCAGTGCGGGAGAGGGAGGGCTAGAAATCAAATCAATCAATCAATGCAAGTTAGGCAAAGGAATGGAAAGCCAAGCAGAAAGTAAAATATGTTTGGTAGCACGAAGCCGTTTCTGACAGTGATGCTGCGTGCAGCCAACAGAAAGATAACTGCAAAACGTCTTCCCCCCATCTCTACTTTTTTTTTTTTTTTTTTTTTTGCAGAAGCTCTACATTTTCTGAGACGCTTAATCAAACGAATCCTATTTTAATGATTCAGCAAAATATTTGCTGGCTGATGGCATATATTTGCACATATAGCTAATTTTGGTGAGATAGCTGGAAAGATGAGAAGGCCCTCTCAGCACTCTTTCTAATGAGCTCTTTTTCTTTCCCCAAAGTTACCTCCAAAATATTTGTGAAGTATCCACGAGATAATAAAGAACTGCCCTCTTCCCATATAACATACAACACACATACGACTTGTGCAAATGTAACATGGAAAATGAGAAGTAAAAGATCACATGGGAAACTTTGTATCAAATCAGTAATGTGCACATGAGTATTTGACATTTCCTGGCTGAGGAGAATGGGAACTTGCTCAAGAAGATGACGTGAGATCTCTCCTGATGTAGTCTCCTGCTTTTGTAAACTCCAATATGGAGCCCTCCAAGTTTTTTGCTCAGTCTCACCAAACTTCCCTCTTTATTTACAGCCCCTCATCCCACATGGCTTTTGTTCACACACATCCAAAGATCCTCAGTCAGCCTTTCTGGTGGTCAGAGACTCCCTTTTCTACCAGCAGAAAAGCTGATTAGATCCAACCTTCAATATGAACATAAGAAAAGCCCTGCTGGATCAGACCAGTGGCCCATCTAGTCCAGCTTCTTACACAGTGGCTAACCAGTTCCTCTGTATGGCCAACGAACAGGGCATAGAGGCTGAGGCCTTCCCCTAACGTTGCCAACCAACAGGGAAAAGAGGTTGAGGCCTTCCCCTGATGTTGCCTTCTGGCACTGGTATTCAGAGGTTTACTGCCTCTGAATGCGAAGGTTCCATTTCCTGTAAGACTTATAGAAGTTTTGTTTCCCAAGAAATAGGCATCTGAGCGACATGCAACAGGAATATCACCAGCACCAGAGGCTATAAGAGCTGTTTAAAAACAAACAATAGAGGATGCTACATTTACCTTGTGAGACTGCAGATGACAGCCAGCATGATCTAAGTGCTGGGGCAGGACTGGGGAAGGTGAAGGTAAAGGTTTCCCTTGCTCGAAAGCTAGTCAAATACGACTCTAGGGGGCGTTGTCCATCTCCTTTTCCAAGCCGAAGAGCCAGCGCTGTCTGAAGTCTTCTCCGTGGTCATGTGGCTGGCATGACTAAACGCCGAGGCGCACAGAACGCCTTCCCACCAAAGCGGTACCTATTTATCTACTTGCCATTTCTTGCTTTCAAACTGCTAGGTTGGCAGCAGCTGGGGCCAGAGATAGGAGCGCACTGTCACGCGGCACACTCGGGTCTTGAGCTGCCGAACTTCAGACCTTCCAGTCTGCAACCTCAGCGTCTTAACCTCTGAGTCACCACGGCCCTAGGACTGGAGAAGCCTGGGGTCAAATATCCATGAAGCTCACCGGGTGACCTTGGTTAACTTCATTGAGTTGGATCCAGTGGAAGGGATTTCCACCAGCAAGATGGGATTTGCTCACATTCCACGTCTTGCTGCAACCCAAAGACCTCCCCCAAATGCTGTTCCTAGGGGACCCCTGAGAATAGCTTGAGACATTAGGTAAAGGTAAAGGTTCCCCTTGCTCGAAAGCCAGTCGACTCTGGGGTTGCGGTGCTTATCTCCGTTTCAAAGCCGAAGAGCCAGCGCCGTCCGAAGACATTTCCGTGGTCATGTGGCTGGCATGACTAAACACCAAGGTGCACGGAACGCTGTTACCTTCCCACTGAAGTGGTACCTATTTATCTACTTGCAATTTCTTGCTTTCGAACTGCTAGGTTGGCAGGAGGTGGAACTAGAGACGGGAGCTCACTACGTCATGCGGCACACTCAGGTCTCAAACTGCTGAACTACCGACCTTCCACAGCCTGCAGTTCAGCGTCTTAACCACTTGAGCCACCGCTCAAGACATTAATCTGCAGTAGAAAGATACAGCAACGTCCCCTGCTTCTGTTAGTGGGAAGCTACCACTTGATCCATTCTACCACCTCTCTGCCTTGCCCATTTCACAGCATTGTTGTAAAGAGGGGCGGAATAATGTACTCTGTCCGGAGCTCCTTAACAAAGACGGGTGGGATAAAAATGTAGGATAGACTCAGAGTTCCAATTAGGAGTTTTGCTTGATTGTTTCAGAACTTCTGGAGATGTGCACAGAATAATGTGGATGATAATGTCCTGACTCCAAGCTATCATATTGTATAAGGTACTCCCACTGTAGCAGGAAAGACTAGATTTCAGTTAAAGATCCCTTAATTCTAAGCAAGAAATAGCATGGATATTTGCTTTCTGTACAGAAATCTCATCAGCTTTTGTTCTTTTGCAAGTTACTTGGCTTGCTAGGCTCCATGCACATGCAGACCAGTGCTCCCTCTAAGCTGTGGAGTCTTGTGAGCAAAAATTCCCCTTTCTGAAATACAGGCATTAAACTTGTGAGCAAGCAATTTGGCTACTGCATAAATTAGTTTGCTCTGGCGCCATCCTTCCTGAGCTAAGACAAAAACCTGTGAGTTGGAGGCTAAAAAACTGTGAGCTAGCTCACACTAACTCAGCTTAGAGCAGTGATGGCGAACCTTTTAGGGACCAAGTGCCCAAACTGCGACCCAAAACCCACTTATTTATCGCAAAGTGCCAACACGGCAATTAAACCTGAATACTGAGGTTTTACTTTAGAAAAAACAACTCATACATTAACTTAAGATGATCCAAACAAAGTAAGGAAAGCAATCCCAAATGCTTTCATTTACTTAAAATTATTTGGCAGAGAATTCAACACTTTAATGATGGTCTGGGCCTGGCTGGGGCGATGGCACACGTGCCCAAAGAGAGGGCTCTGAGTGCCACCTCTGGCACCCGTGCCATAGGTTCGCCACCACTGGCTTAGAGGGAACACTGATGCAGTCTCTTTCAAATAAATCCAACAGGGGCTTGGATGGTGTTTGCTGATTCACATTACACACACACCCCACCTTTTAAAAGTCAACACTTCCCCTTAGGAGTATATCAGATAGTTGTGACAGCATCAAACAATTCTATTAAGGCAGAAAAATCCACTGGTCATCAAACTCATGCCATTCATCTCCCGAACCCATCTATTACAATAAGAGCATCAGAAACAAACAAACAAACAAAAAATACAACTTTTGAAATGAACCTTCATTAAGAATGGAAAGAAATTCCATTCAATTCCACTCAAGGACCACTGCAAATTCAGAACGTCCTGACTGAATGTCCTGCCCCCCCCCCAATCTCAGTTTTGCCTAGTCACAACAACAGAACCCCCCTTTAATAAAAGACCAAGGGTGCTAAATGTCTGTCCAGTGTTTCACAGTGCAATCCTAAGGAGCACTACACCCTGCTAAGTCCCACCGAAATCAATGGTCTTAAGAAAGGGTCTCACTCTCTGCTTAGGTCAGACTCCAAAGTCGAATACGAGAAACGCTTACCTTCCTGAACATGCGTTCACTGCATTCCAGTCCTACTTATTCATTGGCTTCATACAGGTGGCCTCCTGGGCCAGTATAAAGGACTTCTTGTGGACATTGTCCGTTAGCTAAGCAATCCAGTAAAGCCTTTGGTTCTCCTCTGTGGAGACAAAGCGATCCAAGTCTTCAGTCTAAAGGGAGCGACTGCAGTCTCCTGGAGCATGCTCATCATTTATGCAGGTAGAATTTGCAGTGATGGGAGCTGCAGTGAATACATTCAGAAGACTTGTTGGGAAGGAATCTGAGCGGCTATGCCCTGCCGATCTCAACCTGCTGCTCTGCTGCAGCTGATGGCCATGGCCCGTGGCTAAGGAGAGAAGGAATCATCCATTCAATGGAGGTGCAGTAAAACCATCATAGCCTCTCTGCACAGCCAAGGTGTATACAGTGTGCTGCTCTGAAAGGCTGTCAAACAGGAGACACAGCATTCAATCTGTTCCCTTGTGGGGCCCTTGAAAAGGGAGAATTGTCTTCCCTTCCTCATCTATTCAACATCCCCCACACCAAGAAAGGCACAGAAATAAGTCAATCTTCCTTACGCTGAGCAGCATACGACTTCTCAGTAACTTCAACCTGAGAACACCTGTCTAGAGATGCACCATCTCTTTTATTATGTCATTGTTTATGACAACAATGGAAAGACCTTCTTCTGGACATCAATAATTGTTGCAAGAAGCCTCTGACCAAGACAATGTGGCTTAGATTTTGCATCTGAACCCATCAGTCAAAAGAGTTTAAGAAAAGTTTCTTTAAAACACACACACACCTTCTTGCGGGTTTAAAAGAAGAGGAGGAGAGTTGGGGTAATTTTTTCCCCATCAAGACACAGCTGATTTATGATGTAATGGGGTTTTCAGAGCAAGAGACCTTCAGAGTTGGTTTGCCATTGCCTGCCTCCACATCACTACCTGGTATTTCTTGGAGGTCTCCTTTCCAAATCCTGATCAGGGCTGACCCTGCTTAGCTTCCAAGATCTGATAAGATCAGACTAGCCTGGGTTATCCAGATGAGGGGAAATAGGACTTCTCTAAGGAGGATTGCAGATTTCCAGAGAACAGCAAGGAGAGATAAGGAGGCTGTCCTGAATGAACTATGCAAAGTAATAGAGGAAAACAATAGAATGGGAAGGACTAGAGATCTCTTCAAGAAAATTGGAGAAATCAAGGGAACGTTCCATGCATAGCTGGCCATGATAAAGGATTAAAAAAAATGGTAGGGACCTAACAGAAGCAGAAGAGATTAGGAAGAAATGCCAAGAATATACAGAAAAACTATACAAGAAAGACCTCAATGTCCTTGACAACCACGGCAGTGTGATCACTGACCAAGAGCCAGACATCCTGGAGTGTGAAGTCAAATGGGTCTTAGAAAGCATTACTAACAACAAAGCTAGCAGAGGTGATGGTATCCCAGCTGAGCTATTCAAAGTCTTAAAAGATGATGCTGTTAAAGTGCTGCAATCAATATGCCAGCAAATTTGGAAAATGCAACAATGGCCACAGGATTGGAAAAGGTCAGTTTACATTCCAATCCCAAAGAAGGGCAATGCCAAGGAATGTTCAAACTATCACACAATTCCACTCATTTCACACACTAGCAAGATTATGCTCAAGATCTTACAAGCTAGCCTTCAGCAGTACGTGGATAGAGAACTGCCAGAAGTACAAGCTGGGTTTCAAAGAGGTAGAGGAACTAGAGATCAAATTGCCAACATTCACTGGATTATGGAGAAAGCAAGGGAGTACCAGAAAAAGATCTACTTCTGCTTCATAAAGTAAGCTAAAGCCTTTGATTGTGTGGATCACAACAAACTATGGCAAGTCCTTTAAGAGATGGGAGTACCAGACCACCTCATATGTCTCTTGAGAAACCTGTATAAGGGTCAACAAGCGACAGAACTGGATATGGAACAACTGATTGGTTTAGCATAGGAAAAGGAGTATGACATGGATGTGTATTGTCACCCTGCTTATTTAATTTATATGAACAGAACAGAACAGAAAACCTTTATTGGCATAACACAAATAACCAGAACAAAGGCAAAATTTAAGAGATAGTACTAAAACAACATCAACCAATATTCCCATCATCTTAATACAAAGCAATCCTAACATGATTTACGAGATTTACAGAGTACTACTCTTGACTTCCATACATAAGTCAAAAATTCAGCAACAGATAGTGTTATTATTGGACTCTTATCTGCTAGAAAGAAATTTAAATCCTTATCCAGAAAATCTCTCTGCACAGGGAGAAGCGGGCGAATCAAAACATTGCGCATAGCGATTCATGGCAAAAGCCATGTCTGATGGCTCCTCTTCCCATTATTTGAAACACTTCCCTGGAGCAGTGTGCTCAAGACGGAGGCATACAGAAGAGCGGGCAGAAAGCTTCTCTGCACAGGGAGAAGCGGGCGAATCAAAACATTGCGCATAGCGAAATATTTAGGACAGCGAAAGAGAATATGGGTGATAGAATCAGGTTCCCCAAGATTACAGTTACAAAGTCTATCCTTGTACGGCACACCCCTGTATCTACCAGAGACCACTACTGAGGGGAAAAGGTTGAACCTTGCAAGCATAAAAACCCTCCTAAAAACCGGAATTGTCAAATTAGCGATATATGGTACCATGGAGATATGCAAGGGGAGGAGGGGTAATGAATAGGGAGAACAAACTCCAAGACTACCAGCATTAATGATCTGCGCCTCTATATCCCAAATTCTCCTCCTTACCACCTGCAAGATTGCTACCTCACCAGTTATAGAGGGGTTCCAGATCAATACCTAGGGTACCCACCTTTTTCACTATGGCCTGTGACCACTCTGATGTATAAGGGTCAGCTAAAAGTTGGACCATTAGCCTAGCAGGAGGAGATCGAAAATGGAGCCGAAGCCAGTATTTGATCGTAATGATCCAAGCCCGAGATTCTATCAAGTGGAGACCCAACTCCTTATAAAGGGCAAAAAGCAACACTGAGTTGGAAACACCAAGAATCCTGCGCAGAAAAGTG
>NW_015174273.1:560184-602389 GCF_001447785.1 Gekko japonicus | reverse complement strand
TTCCGCAATTTCATCCTGCGAAACGGGAGGCCAATTCGAAATGTCAGAAGGTATCAATCCAAAATTTATATGCAAAGTACATCATGCAAAATGCCGGCCTGGATGAATCACAAGCCGGAATTAAGATTGCCAGGAAAAACATCAACAACTTCAGATATGCAGACAATACCACTGTAATGGCAGAAAGTGAAGAGGACTTAAAGAGCCTCTTGCTGAGGATGAAAGGGGAGAGCGCAAAAGTTGGCTTGAAACTCAACATCAAAAAAACTAAGATCATGGCATCTGGCCCCATCACTCCTTGGCAAATAGAAGGGGAAGTCATGGAAGCAGTGACAGACTTCACATTCCTGGGATCAAAGATCACTGCAGACGGTGACTGCAGCCATGAAATTAAAAGACGCCTGCTCCTTGGGAGGAAAGCGATGGGAAACCTAGACAGCATAATAAAAAGTAGAGACATCACCCTGCCAACAAAAGTCTGTATGGTCAAAGCAATGGTATTCCCAGTAGTAATGTATGGCTGTGAGAGTTGGACCATTAGGAAGGCCGAGCGCCAAAGCATAGATGCTTTCAAATTATGGTGCTGGAGAAGACTCCTGAGAGTCCCTTGGACGGCAAACAGATCAAATCAGTCAATCCTAAAAGAAATCTACCTTGACTGTTCCCTGGAAGGTCAGATACTGAAGCTGAAGCTCAAATACTTTGGCCACCAAATGAGAAGGGAGCATTCACTGGAGAAGACCCTGATGCTGGGAAAGATTGAGGGTAAAAGAAGAAGGGGACAACAAAGGATGAGATGGTTGGACAGTGTTATCGATGCAATGAACATGAAATTAAGCAAACTCCGGAGAACGATGGAAGACAGGATGGCCTGGCGTGATGTGGTCCATGGGGTCGTGAAGAGTCAGACTCAACTTTGGAACGGAACAACAGCAATGAGGATTGCATATTGCTCAAGACAGAATATGAGCTCTGAACCACTGGGGAAAATGGTGGGAAATCATCATGCAAATATATACCTGCATTAAGAAATTGCTACCAACCCCACCTCACCTCCAAACCATTATGTATCTCACGGATAACTGAAGTCTTGTCTTCTTATTAGCAAACACACCAATAATAGCTTCTAACATCTGCCAAAACTAAAAAGTTCAGTATTGAAGATGTAAAGAGCTGAATGATAGATTCCAGAACAGAATTAGAACTGCTGACTGGTTTTCTGGGACCCTTGTACTAATGGGTAGAGTTATGAGGAGGTCATTGTGACAAGCCGTTTCTATCAACTGAGGGGACCCAGACAGCCTCCTATGATTTTGGGGGCACAAGGTTTGTTTTAAACTATAAACCTTCCCCTCAGTCTCCAGGTAGACAAAGGTTCATACTTGCTGAGTCAAAGATTCATACTCGCTGAGCAACTGGTGTATGGTGATAATGGCCACCTAACATGGTGGCTGTCACTGTTTGAAATCTGAGGACTGTGAAGGCTTCTCTAAGTTTGTGGAAGGTGATGCTAGACAAACTGGAAGCTCTGGTGTGATCCCGTTTGAGCAGTTTAAACCATGGGGAAAATCTAGAACTGATAATAGTTCCCCTATATATACTGAATATCAGATCCTGAGTTTTGAACCCATCCAGAGGGAAGCCCTGGAGGTCAACAGGTATTGGGTAATGGCAGAAAAGCCTGTGATAGCTGGCAACCAAAGAGGTATCTTTATGGAGCTGAAGAAAACACTGCTTAGAAAGGTGACTAGAATACTTTAACTTTCTCCAGTAATTACAACAGCATAAGCACGGGGGCCCTAATGGAAGGCAAGCCAGATTCAGCTCACAGCAGGGCAACAGGAGTGCCCTGAGGCAGGATCAAAATTCTCTTTGGTTGCGGTCACACACGCCAGAAAAAAACGGGGGGGGGGGGGGGAGCATAGCTGGAGGAATTTGACCTACCTTTGCACGATCACACCTCCCTTTGAAGTTGCAGGCGCAGTCTGTCAATGTGTGATCAGACGCAACTGCGGGTCTTTTTTTTGTGTTCTTTCCCCATGCACTTAACCGAGGGATTAATTGCACCTTTGTACCAAGGGCTCCCTATGGAGTTTGCGATGATGTGCATACTACGAAGTGGGGGGAAACAACGGCACAGAGTTGGGATGGCCTGATCAGACCATCCCGACACCATGACAGCGCGCTGGAGCGATCAGACACAGGAAAGTCCGTCTGAGGCCCGTCGCAACCCATTAAGTACTGGATTTTCCCCAGTGTCTTTGCTTCTGTGGCGGAGCAGAATGGGTTGCCGATGGCTGTGGTGCACTTCCCAGATACTGTTGTCTGATCACGCCTTTTAAATCTGCCCAGCATTCGCACCTGTGTCGGGTCTAATTGTGCGTATGATCGCAGCCTTTAGGAAGCAGTTTTGTGTTCTCTCCAGGCTGGATATTGTATTGTCATTCCAACCCCATACAAGAGTTGGGTAATGACTTTACTCTGGAGCAATTTCAAAGTGGGGTCTACAAGAAGCCACCTATTGAGTGATAGAACTTAAGAATAGCCCCAGTCAACCAACTTTTGGCAAGAAAGTTGTGGGCACCAGGAAAATTCTGGTGGGCACCATGTTGGCGATCACTGGGAAAGAGGCCATAGGATAGCCAAGCTCTCGTTGTTCTGCAGGAGGTATCAGCCAAGTGACTAAAATAGAAGATAATGCCTAATCTGGGGTCAGTACAAAAAGGGAGAACTATGGCTGTCAGTCAAAATAGAAAAAAAACAATAACTGTAGAACAATAACTAACTCTTAAAAGAGACTTGTTTAAGAGTTAATTGGCTATTGTTCTACAGTTATTGGGTTTTTTTCCCCCTAATCTGGAGTCAGATCAGTGATCCATTTATACTGGAACATCCAAGGGGCAGAGATTCTCCGTGGTCTCAGGCAATGGCCTCTCCATGCTAAAGATTAGAATTAATTTGAGAACAGGGAGTTAAACCTGGGGTTTCAAAACAACCATGCAAATACTTTCCTACTGAGCTACAAAAACCACTGCTCTGTTGTGTGGCTCTGAAATACCATGTTGACCAAAGGCCCAAGGATGTTGGTATGCAGAGCTTTCAGAGGGCATAAAGTGGCCCATTGCAATGTTGATTCAAATTCAGGTAGGTATGGCTAAAATCCTTGCCTTGCTGTTTCTAGGCGTGTCTCTGTTGTTTAAAATGTAATAGAAAATTAAAAACGGGAAAAGTCAAGCTCCCGTCACGCGAGTCATTTATTGAATAGTTTTGAGATCTTAACACTTTAAATAAACCTGTATCATATTGTCATGGGCTCAGCCTAAGTACATAATAATATGGCTAATTAAAACATTAGAATTAATTAACCTTTCTTTGAAAAAGGGTCCATTTTAGTCCCCCCCAGGTAAATATTCAACTAATTAAAGACAAAAACGCAGAAAGAAACAAAGCTATTCTTTGCAAATGTGTATTTTGTGCAGTGGGGTCTCCATTGGTGCTGTTCCAAACTGTTAAATAATTATATATTTAGGACACATTACCTACATAAAAATTCGTATGAAAACATATGGAAAATTTCACAATGCACCACAGTAGGGTAAATTATTAATCACAGCACCTCAGCAATTTCAGTCTTATTTTTTAAAAATTAAAAACAATTGTATTATGGACTAATCATCTGCCCTATTCTTTCATTATGTAGCACCTGGGATCATATTAACAATTTTTAAAATAGTTAGTACTATTCAGCAGAGTAAATTCCACAACTCCATGGGGCTGTTGCAAGCCTCCAATTTTCCCTCACTTCTTTCTCAAATCCTCTATCACTCTTTGCTCAAAGAAATCCATAGGTGTTACGGAAAACTGGCAAAACATTCATCATGACAGATGGGGCAAGACTCCCCACAGAGTTCCTGTGCTATTTTGTTCCCACCACAATGGTATACTTCGCATGCACATACGCTGTAACAGCCGGCAACCATTCACTTGTAAAGTGGATGTAGGTGATCCATTTTTGTGCAGGAGGTAGGACATTCTATTGCAGGGGTGTCAAACATATGGCCCATGGGCCAGAACCGGCCTGTCCAGGGCTCTTATCCGGGACACGAGCAACTGGTTATTACCTTTACTGCCAGATGACAGATGCTCTGCATTATGTCCCTGCATACTATCCCAGTGCTAATGAGTAATGGATGGTGGAAGTGGGAGGGTTGGCATACTTTAAGAAAATACTGAGTGTTACTGTTTTAAGTACGTTTGTATTTTGAGTAAAAAATAATATTGTTCGTTGGGTTTGCCTGTGTCCTTTATAAAGTTTATATCTCCTGCTTATGCCACCTATGGCCCGGCCTTATCAGATCTGGCCCTCGTAACAAATGAGTTCGACACCACTGTATCTGTTGTCTTGATCCTTGAGACAAAGTGAACGGCCTTGATAGGAATCACAGACAACTGAACATGTCTTTAAATATCTATTTTTGGTTTGGTTTCTTGGTAACAAGAACCTGTCGAACTTAGGAACCATGCGATATGATGAACAAAATGCCCCTCATTATAGATTATCTGTGTAATGTATATAAAATACATTACTTGAGACAATACATTACTCTCAACCCATCTCAGAATCACCAACCTTTTAATGAGAGCGACTTCTTAGTAACGAAAACTATTCCAAGCTACTACCCCCACACGTTACCAAGTTTTGCTCTGTTCTAGAAAGAGATCATGAACTAGGAAGAGTACCAGGAATGAAACTATCAGCTTAGCAGGAAAAAACCCTCTATGAAATGAAACCTTTAAAAAAAAGAAGAAGCCTAGGACAGATTTTTTAAGGATCTTTTCCTGGGTCTTCTAGCAGATGCATAAGCTACTCTGCTGCAGCTGGTCAGTTACCAGTAGCTCATGAACTACCTGTTGGAGGCCCCTGAGCTACTAGATCCACACATGATTGGCTCTGACTGCAGTCCACACAGGGAAATCAAGTGCATAATGGTTAGCTTAACAACCAATCATAAAACCAGTCAAACACACACAACTGAAAATGGCCCTGTATATTTAAGGAAACCCTGAGAATACAACATATATCTGCTCACACACACATTGCATCCCACTCAGTGGGAATCAGGTCACTCACTATCAGGAGTGGATGATGCTAGCCCCTTCCTACACGCACACAAGTTGTACCTAAATAAAGAAGCAGATCAAGTAGAATCCTCATTTACCTTTTGCATGACTGATAAGCAGTTTAATTTTAAACATCTTACAATTATTTTGATAATGGACTGTTACTACTTTTCTCCTTTTAACATTACAATGATTTTAAGGTTATATGTTTATTTTTAGAGCTGAAAGCTAATTTGCTTGTATTTAATGAACATGTATTATTTTGATAAATGGTCTTTGACTGCAAATAAACATCATTCATTCGTACCTAAATACAGCAGTTTATTTTTCGAATACAGAGCTGCTATTCAGGTAACTTTACCAGTGTCTACTCTGAGGAAAGGAGCTGCGGTGGCTCAAGTGGTTAAGATGCTGAACTGCAGGCTGTGGAAGGTCGGTAATTCAGCAGTTCAAGACCCGGTTACCGCAAGACGGAGTGAGCTCCTGTCTCGTAGTTCCAGCTCCTGCCAACCTAGCAGTTCGAAAGCAAGAAATTGCAAGTAGATAAATAGGTACCACTTCGGTGGGAAGGTAACAGCGTTCCGTGCACCTTGGTGTTTAGTCATGCTGGCCACATGACCACGGAAATGTCTTCGGACAGCGCTGGCTCTTCGGCTTTGAAACAGAGATGAGCACTGCAACCCTAGAGTCGGATTCGACTGGCTTTCGAGCAAGGGAACCTTTACCTTTTTACTCTGAGGAACTTAATTATTTAAGTAAAAAAAACCATGACTTTTGCTTATAAATATTTAGCTTCCTGTACAATTTCACATTCCTAGAGAATTGGCACAAGCATTAAACAGGTGGAGAGTTACCACCAAATCATGATTTTAGATGGGAAGGCTGTAGGCTGAAAACTCTCCTTCAGCCCTATGGGTGATTTCAGCAATGCCTCATAGATGGACAGCTCCAAGTGAAAAGAAATCCCATACTCAAAAGTAAAACCAACCCAACCAATCCCACACTTTCTACACAGAGCTAGAATGTGTATTCTCAGCCCAAAAGTCCCCAGGAAAGCTTCGCATCCTGAAAAAAAATTCTTTACAGCCAAACAAGGAGATTTGTGATTGAATCTCCCAAATTTTTAAAATAAAATGCCAGAATACAATCACTGGGAACTGCCACTGTTTGAGCTGCTGTGGAATATTTTACCCTTTCTTTACAGCATTTTCCCAACTCAAACCACCACAGTGGTTCTATCAGATAGGTACACCAGGGACATGCAAGCAGACAAGTACCAACATCTAAATGTCAAAGCCCACCTTATAACAAGGCCTTTCAGGAAGCACACAATTACTGAGACAACATCTGACAACACAGCTCCTAAAGCTCAACCAATGAAAACCCTTTCAAAGCTCCTTAGTTTCTAAGACTTCGTTAGAAGTTGACTGTACATATTTTTCAGCCCTTGCTCTATGATGACAAAACTAGCTAGCTATCAGACAGATCTTACATTAATTTCTGTGGCCTGCAGGATGTATGAAATATGAGCAGTCACAGTGAGAATTAAGCAGAAATGGATTATAAATAAGTCAGTACATTTAAACTATGGGAAGCTGGTTGGGATAATTATTGCTTGTAGATTATGTGAAGAGTTGGAAAAGCTGATCTGGCTTTGTTGATCCATGCTACTGTAACCTCAAGCCTAGACTACGGTAACATGCTTTACATAGGGCTGCCACAGACATTACAGAAATTTCAATTACTACACAATGCAGCTGCTCATATAGGACTAGGATTTCCAGTGAACAGAAGGGGTACAAAAGGATCCTGAATCAACGATAATAACAATAGTGAGAAATGGGAGAGGAGAAACCTGGAATTAAATAGCTCAGTCGTGAGACAGTAAAGACATCCATCCGTCCCTGTATCACTACTTATGGAAGCATGCACAGCTGCTAGTGGATTTGCAACCTAGTAAGAGTTGTGCTCAAGCTCCACCCGTATTAGCAAGTACCTCCACATAATGCCTCCTACCTATCTACAGACCACAAGCCCGCATGATGGTCCCATATTCTCCTGTGCAATCGCTCACAGTGACTACTAGGCATCTGAAAGGGCATTTGAAGAAAAGCCCATTGTACCCTAAAATACTCACAGGCAAAGCATTCTATCCATGGCAGCTGTGACCATGGAAAGTATCCATTTCAGAGACTATTTTATGTAAGTAGCTAGCAGAACATATACACAGAGCAGAACATATACAACAGACTCTCAGAATACACTGGGTTGTGTTTAGTATTTAGCTGACAATGTTGGTTAGTTATTTGAATCAAGGGTGAAGAGAGACCTGTTCTGACCTATTGGTTTAAAATGAAGGGAGGCCGTGTTGCAAAATGCTTTACCCCTACTACTTCAGAAGTGCCAAAAAAGCATGTTAAGTCAATTGTCACTCTTAAAGCAAAAGCCAAGGAGACCAGAAACCGCAAGTCAAAAGGGGGAAAAATAGTGTTTTATTAACTACCACACTGTTATAATACACTTTAAACGTACAATAAGGTAGCCTTTAAATCTGAGGTGGTTTTAAGAACAAATGAACAGATTTCCAAATGTTTGTAAATAGGTGAACTGCTGTAATTATTGTATTTTTTTTGTAAAATGGTAGAGCACTTACAGACCGGCTATGCAAATTAAGTTTGTACATTTTTCTATAATTGAAAATATAAACAGTAATTAAAAAATAAAAAAAAGAATTCAGCTTAATAAAAAACATATATGTTTATCAGTTAAATGTACTGGATACATACAATTTAAGGGGAAAAGCATAAAGGAAAGATGTGAACATTTAAACGCAGATCAACTAACCAAAAAATTAACAGAAGAAAGCCTTGCAAAATTATTACTTCTCTATGACTAATATTAATGTGGTTTGAAGTACTGTCCCTATAGAACTGGTTTTCCATCATTTGCATATGTATTTACTGGTAATTTACATGATGGCTTTTAAGGCCCTGACAAGACAAGATATTTTTGGAGACAAGATCAGATAAAACCACTGCTGAAATGAATACCACCTTGGTTTTTGGTCCTCCAATATTCAAGAAAAGGGATCTTTCTTAATATTTGTTTTACCACCCAAAATGTTGCAACCTATTTTTCTAAGCTTCTGAGTATTTTTAAACATTGGTTATATTGCCCAAATTGGTTACTGAAAGTATATTAACAAGACATTATTTTGGCAAAATTAAACCTTAAACATGGCTTTTCAACAGGATTTAAAAGGTGACTATCCCTAGAGTTCCATGTTAAAATGTAATGTTCAAAATCTTACAAGAGTAATGCTTAAAATATTGTACATAGTTAACCCAATTAAAATAATTAGCTTCAAAATGACAACTTGATGAGCTAAGTAAAGCCTACACTATGTAACATTTGCTTGGAAACTTGATTTGTCAGTTATGCATAATAAAAATTCCAGTCATCAAGAAAATTACAAAATTTCTTTTATCATAACATGATTTCTTTTCACCAATCAACTTTTTATCTTACAATAGATAAATACCAACATGTTCTCATTTTTACACTAAACCACAAAGGATTGATGCATTTGATTAGACTACCATTTCCATCGTTAAATTTTTTTTATACAAGTTGGTAAAATTTAATCTCTTCTAGATTCCAAAAGTACCTACAAAACCATGCAATTTTACCATTTTAATATACTATGGAATATCATACAAAGTAAGGCATTTCAGTGTCGTGTACAACCAAGTTACTGTCAATCCAAAAAATTTTTGCACATCAATAAAAAGATATCTAAGAACTTAGGAACAATATTCTTCTCACTACTGTATAAAAATAACCACAATTAATAGGTATCTTGTGTAATATTTATTCCATTGTCTCATTTCCAGAAACAGTAACAAGCTGTAAAGGTATGTCAGCGTTAGTAAGAATATCTTGATTGCTGGTGCCAGATGTATTGACAGTTCCTATCCCTGAAACAGAACCTTGTTGAATATTAGCAAGGATAAGTGTTGTTCCACCTGCAGTAATCAAAGTATCCTCCGGTGTTGCTTCTACCGATGCCAGCACTGTACTGCTGGCATGGATAGCCTTTTTATTTTGATGCGTTTTAATGTGTTTGGCAAGGTGGTCACTTCTCATGAAGCGTTTTGAACATTCTGGGCAGACAAACTTCTTCTCCCCTGTTGAAAACAAAAAGCAAAGGAGTCTTTCACATCAGTACATGCAACAGCTGTCAAACATGACACAAGCAAAACAAAGCTATCTTTGGGATAAACAGATTTTTGAGTGTAGAACTGCATGCCATTTCAGTGTAGGGCTACAAAAGAAGAAATTGAAGGCTAAATTTCCCTCCAAAACATTCCTAAATTAACATCAATCAGAAAACACTATGTATTTAAAATATTCACACTCCCCCTACCAAGCCCCTGGTGGTTTACAACAATTTTTGAATATACAAGACCCAAGAGCAAAATAATGAAAACTCATTCTAGGGAAGGGAAAAAAACACACAACTCCCACAAAATCACCACTAGGAAAAGCCCGCATAAATAATTAGAGTTTTCAGCCAGAGCTTGAAATTCAGCAATTTAAGTGCACCACATGAATTTGCGCACAGAGGGAGTTCCACAAACAAGGCATACCAGACAATGCCACCTCTCTGGTAGATGCCTACCTCAACTCCGACGGGCACATATGAGAGCGCATAGAGCAGGGCCCTCTGGAGATGATTTTAACTACCAGGAAGGTTTTCAGCTGAACATGTTGTTCTCCCATCACCGATACCCCTCCACACACATACAACCATAAACAAACATGGATAACCTGTATGCGTTCTCCTGTGCCGCTGTAGTTCATCACTGCGGGTGAACCTTTTGCCACAGAACATCCAAGTGCAAATAAATGGACGCTCTCCAGAATGCCAGCGGAGGTGAGCTCTCAGGTGAGACGTCTTTCCGTACACTTTCCCGCAACCTGGTATGTGACAGATGTGCTGTTTCTTTTTTCCCAAATTAGTGCCCCTGTTAAAATGCACATTAAAACAAAGTTGCTGATCACAGTATTGCCAGACAGTTTAAGCAAGTAATGTACTTTGCTGAGATGGAAAGAAATGCATTGAAGCACATCTACATGGATCAACTGGCTCAGGAGCAGCCCTATAAACAAAAGAACCCCAACGAAGCCCCTAATCCCCCAGTCAGCTACCTACCTGTTTTCACTTGAAGTACCAGAACTCCCACAGGTACAGGTGTGGTAATTAAAGAGACCCCCTCACTTTTGCCTCATTGATTCCAAGCACATCTACAACACAGAATGTCAAAATACACACCTTCCGCCACCTTCTTTACAATTAGGACAGGTACATGCGACTCTTCGCAATCTTTTCCCTTCTTGAAGCGGTTGGTCCCCTTCTTCGTCTACCACCTGCACTCGCAAATGTGTCAGGTCGTTGGTATTCAGTGTCGAATCACCACCAAGCTGCCACTCTTCCGGATCAGGCTCCTCTTCTTTAATCCTAATATCTGAGGGAAATAAAAATCCATCAGAAACTGGCCTACTCAACAGAGAGAAGCCAAGCCTTAGGGATCTTTCACCTTTGACATACATATAGCATTGTGCTCCAGCTGAAACATCACGCGCTCTCAGCAACTGCCAGTGCTGGTATCAATTCTGGATTTAAAAGGTGCTCCTAGCTGCTGAGGTTTCAAATACCAATGCAAGAAAGTTTAACATAAAGTTGTCACCGTTAAGATAAGCAATTGTTTTGCTGGCTAGAAAAAATAAATAGAACAATGGGAACAAATGGCATCTTTGATCTACTACCAAAGATTGCTGGAATCTTTTCAGTATAAAATTTTCACAAGAACTCTGATTTAAATAAGCAGATGCCCATATAAGCAAATGCCTTTGTTTAAAAAGAGGAACTCAAGAAAGTTAAAAGTTATTATGCATGTTTATTAAATTCCTTGTAAATTACAATCTGGGAATTGGAGCTAACACAGAATTTCCATTCACACTTGAGCTCTTGCACAAGCAGAAATTCAAGAAGATGGCCAGAGTAGCCACTTGCACTAAGTCACACTTATTGCATCTGCACTTGCAATTTCACCTGCACAATATCTCTTGTAACCAATTTCTAGGTGCTGTAACATATACGGAGGAAAGGGCTAGGTGTTGTACCAGGACATGTGAAGGTCAAACTGTGCTAAATTAGTTTATGGCTCCACTTAAGCATCGCTAAATCCAGGCCTGTGTGTTTGCAAGAACTAAGGGACATGAATACAACTGAAAGTAAGATCATGGCTGCCTAAACAGGTCAACAGGGGACCTTATAACAAAAAATCAAATAAAATTATGTAGTAATGGATACAAAAACGGTTGTGTGTGTTTCAATTAACTTATATATGCAACAAAATACGAACTACAGAGCTCATGAAATACATACAGAGTATGAAGTGGTACGTGTGCATCAACAGCAGCAATAAATTCTATGTTCCAGGATGGAAGGGCTGTGCAAAGACCCAGACACAAACCACCACCACTACTTAGACTAAGCTGACAAAAGCCCATTGATTTCAGTGGACTCAGACTGGAATAACTGCATAGGATTGCACTGGCAGCTGCACTATAGAAAGCTAGCAACTCTGATGCACGTAAGTAAAGAATGCTAAGCGAGGCACCATGACTTCCTACAATGTGCCTTAAATGTATGGCATGCATTTAATGTTGCCGCAGCTTCAGAATTAGGTTAAAGCTCTGCATCCGGGCTCATAAAGGTGCTGAGGTTCAGCTCTTCCATTACCCTGGAATCTGCAGCTGAAGAGGAGAATATGGAAGTGATCTCCCTCCCATATGAAGCTGACTTAGGCCAAGGGAGGAGAAGCCGCTTCTCTCCTGATGATGGAACTTTCTGTATGCCCGTTAGCAAGTTCAATTAATACATGACTTGATGCCTGATCTTGCCCCATCCCTGAGAGAACCAATGAAGTACAGAAGATTTAAAGATCTCATTGTGACACTCTTGCTTTACATTTTTTTAAAAGCCACAGCAAGAGGGATATAAACAATTTAATAAAAAAATAAATAAATCAGACAGGCAAAATGAGCTTCACCACAATAATTGCATACTGTATTTACCAACCTCAGATATATTTCCCTTCAATGTTGCTTGCTTAAGCAGCTGCTGCAAACCAAGAATACACTTACTTAAAATTTACAAGAATCATACATTCGTTTTTGCTCCTAATTTGTTTATGTTATTTATTTATAGTCCACCTTTCTCACATGGACTCAAGGCAGATGGGATATTCAATAATTAATGCATTAGGATATTAGAAGACTGGAAACCACCAGAAAGAAGAAGAAGATGATATTGGATTTATACCCCGCCCTTCACTGGAAGTCTCAGAGCAGCTTACAAACTCCTTTCCCTTCCCCTCCCCACAACAGACCCCCTGTGAAGTAGGTGGGGCTGAGAGAGCTCATTCAAGGACTGCTCTTGAGAGAACAGCTCTGAGAGAACTGTGGCTTGCCCAAGGTCATCCAGCAGCTGCAAGTGGAGGAGTGGGGAATCAAACCCGGTTCTCCCAGATCAGAGTCTGCACACTTAACCACTACACCAAGCTGGAGCAAAGAACAGGAGCATATAGCCTAGGTATTCATATGACATGTTAAGCTATACGGAAATTGTAATAGCATCCTGTTTACAATATGCTGTACACAGCAGAAAAGACCACACAAGTCCTGATTGTTTATCGAAGTAGGTTTGTGAAGCCATTTTGTGCTGGGTAGCTTTATTACCTGTGCAGAAGAGCCCTCCTGGATAGTTAAATTCTACATAGTTTGCAGAAGGCCAGGAGTGGGAGCTTTTCTCCTCCTCAAGCAGGCCATTCCACAAATGGATAGCTACTTTGTGCACCCTTTAGAGCCAGCGCGTGCTCCGTCAAGGTAATTTCAAATAGATGGGCAATTTATAGTGCAGTTCCAAACAGAGTTACACCTTTCTAGGTCCACTGAAGTCAACAGCCTGAGGCTGTAAATCTGTCCAGGGTTACACTATTAATCACGTTTTATGGCATTCATCATTCGCCTCTCCCCTTTCTCTTGTGAGGCAAGTTAGGCTAAGAACATATGACTGGCCCAAGGTTACCCTGTGAGCTTCAGGACAAGTGGGGATTTGAACCTGGGTCCCCTAGGTCCTGGTCCAACACACTAACCAGTGCACCACACTAGTTCAAGAATCCAAGACAGACAGTAGAAGTAATAAGTTAGAGAGAATATACAACTGTCAGGTATTTATTTGGATAATTTTGCTCGTTTGTAGATTCCAGAGACATGGAGTGGAAATTTCAATTTCCAAAAAGATCCATCATTTCATAAAATTAACAATGAATGGATGTCATTCCCAATACAATATTAGGAATGCTTGGCAGTGAGTTTCAAAGCCGTAATTAATGTTTTTTCACGTGACTATCCTTAGAAATTGTGTGTATGTATGTTTTATTGATTTGTAAACCAGGTGTGGGGGGCAGAATGCACCCATAAATAGCCAGTGTGGTGTAGTTGTTAAGAGTATCTGACTAGTATCTGGGTGACCTGGGTTTGAATTCCTACTTGTGTCATGGAAGCTCTCTGGGTGACCTTGAGCCAGTCACACACTCTCAGCCTAAACGACCCCACAGGGTAATTGTGAGGACAGAATGGAGGAGAGGAGAAGCTGCCTTGGGTCTCCACTGGGGAGAAAGGCAGGGTATAAATGAAATAAATGCATAAGACAAATTTTTTAAGATCAACTGTACAGGTCAAATCAAAACTAAAACTAAAATTCTTATGTCTCCTCAGATGGTGAAATGGATATTAGTCAGCAGTGTAATATGTGACTAACCAGTAATGCAGGTGATAGTGAGACTGAGGTCCTCCAGTAACCTTAGCGGACGAGAGTTAAATTCTGCTGAAACCGGTAACCGGGCAGTTACATCCACTACGTAGCATCCAGTTCTTTCAGGATGCTCTAATTATCATATCAACAGTTCTCAGGGCCCTTGGGGTCCCCCCCCCAAATTTAAACAATGTAAGGGAAGTATGTGCTATATTGCCTTTCCCAATTAAAATAATTCCCACATAAAGCTCTGGATTTATTTGAACATTTAAAACCACACATGATCTCTCCCCCCCTTAAGTTTGAGTATTTTTACTATGGACATAAAATTAACATGGGGTACTTTTAAAATGTGTTTATTAAACGGAAGTCAAAACAAACATGTTCAATCAGATCATGCTGTGTTTACACACATGGGAGAAGTTTCTGGGAAATGTTGTGGAAAACTTTCCAATTTATTGTTTCCAGAATGTCCACATCACTGGCAAGTTCATTGTAGAATAAAATATTTTATAGGCTCCCCCTCCACCATTTTCTCCTCACTTTGTATTGATCTTTCTATATTTGAATCATGCCTGCCACAGTGGTATATTTAAGATGGATGATGGAAGCATATGATTTCATACAACTAAGACAGGTATCACAAGGTCATAGACATGGCAGCCACTGCATGCTACAGTAGTATCTCTCATCTGTCCTGATGTCTTGGGGGACTGCTGGGGATAAGTGCGACCAAAAAAGGGAGAAAAACACAATCCTGCATATGAAAGGTAACCAAAAAGGTTAAGACAAAAAAAACCCCCAAACCCTAAAATATAGCTACGCATGTAGTACTAATTAGAGATGGGCATGACCCACGTGATGAACCAAAACTCGTGCCGAATTCTGACTAGATCGGGGCTCGGGAGGTAATATTCATTCAGCACGTACATGTTCTTCAAAGAAATCTCCAAGCTTTTGGGTGTGGGTTGGGGCAGCTCAAAAAATGAAACCCACCCAGAAACTCTGGCATGAAAATGCTAGACAACAGTGAGGGTGGTGTTTTCCAGCCATGGAAACACAAATAGGAACCCTCCAAAGTTTGACAGACATTGCTGCCTACCAATAATGGGAGTTCCCATTTACCGCAATGGGACTCAGATCTATGTAAGTGTAGGACGAGTGTGCATTCCCTTTGTTGTCGTCGTGGTTTTGGATGCAAAAAAGCTTTGCTGCTGGGGGGAATTGCTTAGCTAGCTTACGCAGTCAGAGGCAAGGGGGCTTTGCTTTGTGCTGGGTTTCTCTGTGATGCTATTTGTTTTTTGCTTGTTTGCTGCAAAGGGTAGAAAAATTGGGATTGAATTCCTCTTTCATATAGCAAGCATTTTTGTTTAGTGGAATTTTCCTGTGTGCTGTCTGCTTCCTTGATGGCTTCCCTTCCTGTTTCTTTTCATTTTACCACACACACCCCACACACACACTTTGGGTTGCAGGAAAATGAGAAACTGCTCTTTGGATATTTTTTCAGGCTGCTTGGGGGGGGGGGGTTCAATTTAGTTCTTTGCCATTATACCCACACACACACACTGGGCTGCTTTTTGTTTTGGGATGATCTGTGTTTGTCTTTACTGCCCACTGACTTTGCTGATCTCCATTTGAAACCCCCCTACTGACCCGCTTCTCCTTGGGGGGTGATCTCTGTGTGTCAGTCTGCCTCCCTGCACCCAGCCTGCCTTGTCAGATTTGTTCCAGAGTTCGGCCATGCCTTGCTGTCACGTTGACCACAGTGGGAGGGTGGGCCTGGAGAGACACAGCCACACGCTGTGTGAGTGGCTCCCGCGGGCAGGGCGGGAGGGTTCACCGCGGTGGACCCAGGGAGATGCAGCCACCCACTGTCCAGGTGGCTCCCAGGCAGGGCGGGAGGGTTGGCCCTGCCCAGTATTCACCTTGACCATGGTGGGAGGGTGGGCCCAGGGAGATGCAGCCACCCACAACCATGTGGGTGGCTCCCAAGCCCCAGCCAGCAGGAGGGTTGGCCCTGCCCTCCACTACAGTCACCTACTATGTGGGTGGCTCCAGGCCAGGGTGGAGAGGGTTGGCCCTGTATTCATCTAAGCAGTGGAGAGAGAATGGACCCAACCAGGGACACATCCATCTGCACAGGGTCTGTTCTATACACTCCAGAACCTGCTCCTGATATCTCCCTGAAAAGCATTTTCCCAGGGGCACCTTGTTTGGAGATCTATAACTCAACAGCTCAAGGATAAGATCCAGGGAATTATGGGGGAGACTAGGTTCATGGGGAAAAATCACCGTGTTGGATAATGAAATAGAAAAACTTTTTTTCAACTGAAGGAACAAAAATTTTAAAAGTTTCAAAGAGATCTTAAGGATTATGAAGAAAATAAGGTATATGATTGGTCCTCATATAAACACAGTATTCCTGGCAGGAAATCAGTGTCTTCTGACACTACAATTGATATTAGTCCAGATAACAGTAGAAGCACTACAATAGAGGGAAGAACTTCAGATGATTCATTTACTTCTTCATCCACTGAAAATGTCTGAAACATTTTTCTAATCTTTGGACCACTAGTAGTCTTTTAGGGAAACCTGGCAAGAGGCAGAGATTGGGGGAGCCCAGAATGGGATGGACACAAACAGAAAATTTTAAGAAGTCTTAAGAACCCACAAGTAGTCAGTCTTTCAAATATTATCTTATCTGAAACAGAACTATTGAGGAAAGGTTTTCCTTTTGCCCCCACACCTCATCATGATCTTTTTAGACTAATTTCTTAAATACAGCATATGTTTAGAAAGAGTGGACATGCTGATTTTTTTCAAGGACAGAAATGCAGCGGATGATGCCTCTTTTAATAATACATTTACACACAAATCTACTTTTAACCCCACCACAAAAAATCCTAGAGTACTGGTCTTACAGAAGCTTGTAGAGGAAGAAATTAAAGAACTTGAACGTTCAAGGTTGTCCCTCTGGCATAACGTAAAGAGACTGGAACAGAGTACATTAAAAAGGCTCTGCACTACAGTGTGCAAAGAAATTCCAGTATTTTTCAGGTTTGGGTATACTGAACCTGGAAAATATCAGTATTTCCTGATATTCCTGAATCCCACTACTGGTATGGTACTTGGAAAATATTCGGGATTCCTGAATTTTTCAGGTCCAATGGACCCGAGGGAAAAAAACACAAGAGGATCAGGTAAGGCAATGGAAGGTGAAAGCTCCATGCTGCCCTGACCAATCCTGGATTGCCCAACAGAGCCGCCCCCATCCTCCATTGTTTCTAACTGAAGAGGGGGAAAAGACACTTAAAGAGATCACGGCCCTTTTAAATGCCTCTTGCAAGCCGTGAATGAACTCGAAGCAGCTAGTTCACCCAGAAGGTGTTTAAAGGGACTGCAGCCTCTTTAAACACCCGTTAACCTTCAGCTATGTACCCGTCCCAAAAAATCCTAAGTATTCTGGGATTTGTCTTGGTAGCCATTTTTGGATAGCCGAATAAATACTGGGCTCCCTATCCAGCTAAAAAAAAATCTGAAAAATACCAATAAAGTATTTTTTTTGGGGGGGGGCCTGTTTGCTCAGTATAGGCCAAATGCACACCCCTATGCGGCACTCACAGTGAAGTTATTTTTAAACCAGCAGATAAGGGGGGTGCCATAGTGACATGGGACAGAGATGATTATATTACAGAGGCATTCAGACAGCTGGACAGCACCAATCACTACAAAAGGATCACAGAGAACCCTTCCTCTATAATTAAGAAAAACATAATATTTTAAAGGAAACACTATTTTAGAGGAGTATTTAGACGAAATATTTTAGAGGAGAGCTGTATTAATAAATTTACATAGGACTTCTTATTGGATACTGAGGGTAGAGTGCCAACTGAAGGTAGAGTGCCAGAGTTCTATCTCCTGCCTAAAATCCATAAAGGTGCTTTCCCAACTCCTGGTATACCTATAGTCTCAGGCTATGGCTCGATTTTGGAACCTCTGGCAATGTGTCTAGATTCCTTCTTAAAACCATTTGTCCCCTGCACTACATCTTGAGAGAAACAATGGATTTTCTAAATCATATTAACTATGTTTAGGAGGTATTGCAGGAAGGTATCTTTGTCACTATGGATGTTGTTTCTTTAGATACAAACATTCCACAAGATGAGGCTCTGGACCTCTTGCAGGATGTTTTGGATAAGAGGTAATGCTTTTTCACACATACACCCAACATCGTTTTATGCCACTTGGCTGAGTTATGTTTGATGACGTTTTTCCAATTTCAAGGACAATTTTTCTGGCAAATCTGAGTTACAGCCATGGGGTGTAAATTTGCCCCAGAATTAGCAAACTTGTTCATGGACAGATTAGAAAACACTTTCATCTTCCAGAGGGATAACAATATCTATAGGGACAGCATCATCCTATATAAAATGTATTTGGATGATATTTCCAACATTTGGAAAGGTTCAGAGGGGCTCCTTATCCACTTTGGGCAGTATATTAATACTATACATCTCAGTATTAAATTTGAAATGCTCTATGAGGTCTAGGATTAACTTTTAAATGTTTTGATTAAAAAGGAAGGTACTGAATTACATACTGATGTTTTCAGAAAACCCATGGATGCTAACTCTTTTTTAGCAGATGATAAGTTTCCATCCTTATCACCTGAAGAGAAATTTACCTTTTTCTCAGATGTTAAGGATTAGAAGAAATTGCAGCCATGATACAGATTTTTATAGACAAACCAAAGTCCTAATGGAACAATTAAAGGATAGAGGATAGTCTTCCAAATTTCTCAAACAAGCCTTTTATACAGCTAAGAACACATCAAGGGAATTCTTACTGACACCTAAGATTTGCAATAACAACACAGACAGGATAATCATTCCATTGATTTATGATGGCACTTATACCAGTGTGAGGAATATAACTGAAAAACTGGTACCTTTTGTCTAACATCACTGGATGTAAATCAAAACCTACTTTCGAGAGGGCTAAAAATCTTAAAGATATGGTGGTCAGGAGTACACTTAAAGAAGATACTTTAGACGATACCCTGGCAGGGGTTGGGCACAGTCCAAAGTTACTTTCCATGTGGCAATTGTTCTGTTTGTGGCCTTTGCCTTAAAACCAATGTATTCCAAAATTCTTCAATGACCAGAGTTCCCTCTAAGCTGAGTTAGTGTGAGCTAGCTCACAGTTTTTGTCTTCGCTCAGGAAGGATGGCTCCAGAGAAAACTAATTTATGCAGTAGCCAAATCGCTCGCTCACAACTTTCATGCCAGTAGCTCACAAAGTAGAATTTTTGCCCACAGGACTCCACAGCTTAGAGGGAACTTTGTCAATGACCAGAAGTTACCATATTAGATCTTCTGTTAACTGTAACTCTAGAGGGATTCCTTATTGTATACAGTGCCCATGTAATTTGTTGTATATAGGTATGCCAACACAGCCAGTTAAAGTGAAAACATCTGAACACAGAAGCTGCATCAGACAGCAAAGATCGACGGCTCTGCTTATGAAGCACTTCTGGTCCTTGGGACATACAGATAAGGACCCGAAGTTCTGGGTCATAGAAAAGCTGCAAGTGCACTCGACACAACAAATCTAACTTTTGAACAAAAGGGAATCCCTTCTGGATCTTCATGGTGCTCTGGTGCAAAGAGGTTTGAATGAAGAAATTGATTGGCTGTGTGTCTGATAGACTTGGCTGCTTTTTGGACTGAAGAGTGCAGGTAGGCTGATGCAATTTTCCTCTTCCAGGTGCTGCGGATTACCTCTGTGTCATCACTTTTCCTCTCTCTTCTGTTGCATCACATTTTCCCCACCCCCTACCTTTTCCATATATTCAGGGGGGTGGACCACCACAGTGCTGATTCTTTTCTAATTGTACCTGAGCACTCCATTGGAGCTTTTGAGCATTGCAGATTGGGCCTAAGCAGGTAAAGTTTGCACCATCCAGGTTTTTTTTTCTGTTAGCTACGTATCTTTTTTCTAAAATTTAGGAGACTTTTTAATTTGAAGTTGTTTAGTCATATGCTTTATATGTTTTTTAGATCCATGGGCAATGGGCATATGAAATATTGTACATCTTGATGTGTTGCATTTCAATAATATTTATCACCACTTACTCCATAGGTGAACATCTCAGTGTGAATAATCTCAGTGTAGTTATCCCAGTTCCATATATTTCAAATTATTTAATTTTTTTAAAAAATTGTTGCTTAACAGACATATAGATAATTATTTTTCTCTCTCCCCACCCCCCTTTCATTTTAGGTCCATTCTGTATATGATGAGTTTTATGTATATTTTTGTTAAATTTAAAGTGTGCTCAGTTTGAATTTTACCACTGAGGTAAACCTATGCCAATAAAGGAACTGACTGGCTAATTTGTACCTTTTGACTTGTATTTATATGATTGGACATTTGCCTTTATATTCAGAATAGGTACTTATACGCAGAACCATAGGATTGTGGTTTTTAAATGACATTTTAGCACTTTTGAATGTATAATTAAATTATGTATGATATTTTGTACATTAGCACTACATGCATAGCTCTATTTTAGTTTTTCTTTTTGTTTACCAGACTACAGGGGATACTCAAAAAACAACCTGCATGAACCTTTTTCTGAAGTTATGTATGTGCCATTATGTATTTTACATAACATTACCACTGACAGACTGCCTTGTTTTCATTTATGGTACACTCCAACACACTTCACTGGATGCAGCTGATTTTTTATTTCAAACCTTCAACTATCAGTAATGTCTGTGCCTCACAGAAGGCACAAATGCCATGGAAGGTATCAGGGGAAGGTGAATCTACTGATTAAAAATAGGTTTATTAATTAAATCACTTGACATGGAAACTTAAAAGAAAACATTTTTTAAAAATCTCCCAGTCATCCACATTTGCTCTAATTACAGGGTTCTAAGACAGTCTAATTTCCAAAACCAGATTAATAGGCCTTGGAACCAGCCAGATGGCCATACTCTATTATTCTCAAGCGTTTTCACTTGAAAGAGCAAAGTTTAAAAACTCAAAGAATTTTTCCCTTGGGGAAATAATTTCTGGGAAACTGCAACTGTACCTGTTTAATAAGGAAGGATGACCACAACTGGTCCTGTGATATAAAGCAATAATCAGACTAGAGCTTTTGGGGGGAAGGCACTAGTTTGGGCATGCCTGTTGTATGAGGGGGCTTCCATTTCTCATAATAATCAAGGCTGATTTGATTTCAGCACTGAACCACTTGTTTGTCCAGGAAGGTACAAACCCTGTTGAGGTTAATTGGCCAAATAATTTGGCAATTCCTTCATAGCATTCATCAACAGTGGCATGTATCCTGCTGTAGTTCCTCCAGCCTAAGGAGCTTTCCTCCAAATTAATGGCTCTTCCGCTGTAGGAAGGTTTCATACTTTGCTCAGTGAAATTAGGAGAACACTTGCCAGTAACCAGATAGCCGTTGATTTGGCAGGATGTAAGATGAACTAGGTTTTGCTGTGTAGGTGACGGACAAGCCAAACATATAGACCAATAAGACATAGTAGCTTTGCTGGCTCCCAAAAATGGGAATTTCAACCATCAAAATGCAAGCCAGTAATGTCAAGCTGGGTCTGCGGTGGCTCAGTGGTTGAGATGCTGAACTGCAGACCGGAAGGTCAGTAGTTCAGCAGTTCAAGACCCGAGTGCCGCATGACAAAGTGAGCCCCAGCTCCTGCCAACCTAGCAGTTCAAAAGCAAGAAATTGCAAGTAGATAAATAGGTACCACTTTGGTGGGAAGGTAACAGCCTTCCATGCACCTCGGTGTCTAGTCATGCCAGTCACACGACCACAGAAACGTCTTCAGACAGCAGCTTGGAAACGGAGATAAGCACCGCACCCTAGAGTCGGATTCGACTGGCTTTCGAGCAAGGGAAACCTTTACCTTTACTTAATGTCAAGCTGGCTGAGCTTTGATGATGATGGCCAACATAGGTCGGCTCACAAGCCCACCGTCAGCTCAAGACTGTTTCCTTTAGCTAATCTCCTCTAGCCATTGTCTGCCCAGCCATTCCTTATTTCCAAAAATGTACAGTACCTCCTGGTACCACATCAGTTCAGACTACTGCTTCACTACAGAACTCTGCATTTTATAGCACAGATACCTATTTTGTTGCAGCTGTCCTGACACATGAGTTATGGCTGGCACAAGAAGGCAAGACACTCACTTGTGGTAATACAAAGTCCTCGATACTGGAGTAGTTTATGTTGAACATTGATTTTAGCATGAAAATTTCACTATTAAGCAGGCCAGTTCCTCTCAACATCTGAACAACCATTTAAAATAGTTCTCATTTTTCAATCCCCCCAACAGTTCCATATTTCCTTCCCATTGCTTCATGTGAGATGGACTCAAAGAAGATTAAAAAATCCTGCAAGTCAATATGGGGAATACTGGTTTCATCTGCAGAAAATTTTTAAATGCCACAAGTTTCAAGTCTTCTCTCTACCAAAGCAAAAACAAAAAACACCCAACCTTGAGGAAATCCAGTTAAAAGCTCCAGGTAAGTGACAGTCATCCTTTATTTTGCAGCCTATTTTTGATGCAGTTAATACAACACCATAAAGAATATCTATACTTCTTAACTATGCTTTTAAATGTTAACTTGACATATTTTCGTTTTTTAACACGAACACATCAGATATGTAATAAAAAACTTGACTGTCTTTATCATTAGGGCTTGGTTATATGGTCAGAGGCAACCACTATTAACTCAACGCTGAACTTTTCAGTAATTTGTATATTTACAGAGAGTAATTCAGTTGTTTTCTGCACATATTCAATGTGCAGCTGTCATGCATCCAGAACTCCACCCATCTCTGGATATTCGATCCAATAATGATGCTATTGGTTAGTATCCAAAGACCTACTTTGGGCACACCCAACAGCTTGAGTGCATTTGAACAGCCAAACAAAAATGTAATATGTGGGGGTGAACAGGGGTGGCTGTTCATGCACTACAAGGATGCTGATACACTGGGCACTTGGAATTAGGCAATTCTTTGGATCCTGTCCATAGTTTACACATACAAGGTTTAATTTTTTTAAAGCCAAGAGACACTAATTTTGTAGAGATTCTTCTAATAATCAAGTTGCTCCATCATCAAGGGCTTTTCTGCATGGGTTTTTTCCCGTGGGTTCTGGCCCCATACAGCTTTGGTTTACTTTGGTTTCCGCATGCATTTTTGTGCCTTTAGTTTTCACTTCATTTTGTGTTTGTTTACCTCCCCAGTTTTTTTTCTGGCTCTTTTGAGGTCACTTTTATTCCAACCTTTTTCTGGAGACCAATTTTGAGTCAGCTTTTCCTAGGGCGTAATATCACTTTCCTTTGTCCTGCCCACTCCCATCTGCATCCAGACTACTTTTCAGTGACTGAACTGTCACCATCATTAAACCAGCCCCTCTCTTCCCAAGGAGAGTGATTTCAAAATATTTTTAAAAGGTTCTACTGCGATATGAGAGAACTAAGCAACAGTAACCGCTGTGAAATCATCACTACTAGCACTTTATTATGTTTTATGGTTTTAGAATTGTTACTTATATTAATTGATGCTGTTTAATCTTTATTCTATACTATTGTAAATTTTATGTTGTTTTTTTGTAAGCCTCCCTGAGCCGGCCTTGGCCGGGAGGGCGGGATAGAAATTTAATAAATCAAATTATCAAGATAATGCTGTAGTGTTGTAATGACAGTTTAAGCAAGTTCTCTGAATTCCCAGCTTTATTTTTTTTTTTTTAAGTAAGTCTCTATTTCCCCACACACACACACACAGAGCTATAAGGAAAAAGGCATATCTCTGTAAGGGAATGTGATAGAGACTTACTTTTAAAAAAATGAAAGCTGGGAATTCAGAGAACCTGCTTAAACTATCGTTATAACACTGTAGCACTACATCGATATTTTAGGGCCAGTTTAAAAAATAAGGGGGTGCTGTGACACCACTGATACACGGAGAGAGCAGATGTATGGAAGAGCCCTGCCCAAAACAATTCCAGTGCTTGTGGATCAACTCCCAAGAAAATCAGGAGTAATTCCAGTGTGCAGAAAAGGTCTTAGCAAATTCTTGAAATAATAAAAAAGAACCAAGAAACACATTCTCAGCATACACAGCTCTGAAATGTGACACTTGAGTCTCCCTATGAAAAAGTACTAAACATTCTTACAATATTTATTCATTCAGCCCCAGTAATTCTTTTTTGTTCAAATGGGTAAAATGAAATTCACCCTTCCTTTTTAAACAGAAAAACAACAAAGATGAAACTGAATCAGTGAAATGTTTAAAAAGTAAAATAAAAGGTTAGATTGTTCTGTCCACAGAGCCATTTCCTAGTTAATCTAGTTAACAACCTAACCCCTGATTTTTGATTGTGCATTTTTAAAAATCAGTTGAAGCTTGATATATTTTTAAAGAACAGGAGTAACTCTACTATGCCTACTACGTCTCTACAAGTCTACTATGCTTCTGGACTTAAAAAATGAAGTTCTAAGACTGTATCTATTAAAATAAACCCAACTTGCACATCTTTTTCCTGCCTGAACTGTGGAGCAAATGGATTTAGTGCAAAAAGGATTGCAGAAATAGGATGCTTTCTTTACTTGGGGGATTTGAGAGCATGGAATGAATTACTGGCATTTTTGGAGCCATGTTTTCAAAAGCTAGCTTATCACACAGACAAATGTAGAATAAGGATCCCTTGAGCTCTGCAACATGAGAAAGCATAAGCCTTCAAAGTAGTGAGAACTGCTTTTGCTCGCTAATTAGTCAAAATCAAGAAGGATCTACCAAGCAGCAAAATAATGTTGTAGAATGGAACGTACCATTTCATACTTCGGGTGGAAAATTCTGTTTCTGAAAACTACCCTATGTATTATAGTCCCTGCAAAGGGAAAGACAGAAATAGCCCTTTGCCTGCTGCACTATTAGAGTTTTCTATTTTAAGGAATTTTTCACATAGGGAAGGGATTCTCTATCTGGAGTATGAAGTGGCACCATACATACTGCTGCATTTGTAGACCAGACCTGCGCTGATCACCAGTTTGGAATTGCACCGGCAGCAGTAGTATATTCCCTATTTTATTATTCCTCATCTCCTGGAGTGAAAACTGAAACTCAATTATACAAGTGTAAATATGCTCCTCACAATCTAAGTCATGTGAAGTGTATTTTGATGCATCTTTTAGAGAAGCAACCTGTTAACCTTCACTCATACTTATTCTAGACCAGAATCCACAGTATTTTACATGCTCAGGAAGTTTATGCTAGAATTTGTATTGCACATGCTGATGTACTATTCAAACTTTACATACATGTTCTGCTTCTGAAACAAGTTTTGGCATTCACATTCTTTAAAACCTGTCCTAAAGGAACACTTCTTTGCCATCTAACTTACATTAGGATCAGTTCACTGCATGAATCTTTGCACAAAATATCATCACGGGAAAATGAGTGCTGTCTGTGCAGCGCCCAACATCACACAGTTCCTCCAATGTATGAGTCAAGAAGGGCATCAATGCAGCTATTTTACAAGTGTGAATCTTTCCTAATTTATACTTCAGCACTTGGCTAATGTGGAATCTTGATTTGCATGAGAATTGCTGGCTCTCAAAAAGATCTCAAATTTTACTGTTCAACAAGCACCAACAATTTGTACTTCTTGTAGAACAGACTGTGTTTGATGCTCAACTTTTCAGCTAGAACTGCATTAAATGAAAGACATCCCAGGTAAGTAGATACTGAATAGCTAAAAACAGATGCAGATATGTGGGCGTTTTTTCAGTTTATGTTCCACATACATTACTGATTTGTGTGAAGCTACCATGTTGTACACATTCTGCTTTTAAAAACAGAGAAGAGAGCCCTGACCTTGATAGCCCAGGCAAGCTCAATCTTGTCAGATCTTGGAAGCTAAGCAAGGTTGACTCTGGCAAGTACTTGGATGGGAGACCTCCTTGACATACCAGAGACGGGAGGCAGGGGCAGGCTTTATTCAGTCGCCTCTCTGAATATCCTCCAGGCCCCCAGGAGGGGTCAGTCACCAGAGGCCGCCATGACTTTCAGGTGCACACATACAGACACACACAAATACACACACACACATTAAACAAAATGAGAAGAGACACAATGTAAAGCAGCACCCGAGCCCATATGGGAGGTTTGCACGTTTCACTTTCTTTCTTTTGATATGGCAAAGGGGATCTACTGTTCACAGACTTTTGACACTCAACCACATGCTAGGTTTCTGAGCAGATTAACATATAGCATTAAAACAAGTCTAAAGCCTCCTTAAGTCAAAGGGCTAGCTTACAGATTCTTTGATCCTGGCCTTTATATCTCAGAGCAGCTGCAAGCTAAATGAAGAAAATACATTGTACCATCAAGTCTCTTGGTTTTGCTCTAAACCTGTTAAAAAACCAACTTCATTAACGTTAAGTGATGGAGAAGGAGTTTCAAAACCTAATGTCTAGGCTCTAAGAACCTAAACTTGGAAGAAACACTTTGTAACTCAGAAAATATGAATTTCAGACATCAGACAGAAATGACTAATATAAGCAAAAGTAGCACAAATATACATTAATGAAAGCAAATACTTGATTTTATCAATTGCCACTCTTGAATATAAGTATCTTGCTTTGAACAGAAAGCAGCTTAAAATATAATTAACTATCAGTAAATATAAGTATCTTGAAAGCAGCAGAGAAGCCATTCTTTTACAAACAATTATGATAATATAAATACCTGCAGGACTGTCCGCGTTTTCTCCTGGGTGTAGCTGAATGCCACCAGAGTCTATGGAATTTATTGTAACTGTCTGTAGATTTGGCAACTGAGCAGTACTTAGACTAACAGGAGTCGATGTCAAAGCCCCACCTGCTGCAACTTGACCCAGAGTGAGTGTCTGCACAGGTGTCAACGTTATCTGCTGGCCAGGAGCATTCTGTAGCTGCAAATTCTGTAAGTTCTGGACTCCTTGCACTTGAAACGTTTGCCAAGTTATCTGGCCGGATGGGGTCACTGTTTGTGCCTGGATTAAAAAAGTTCCAGGATTCAACTGAAGTTGAAGATTCTGCAATGCCTGCTGTGATATACCTTGGTTGGCTTGCACACTGTGGATTGTCTGTTGCGCAATACCTTGTACGATTTGGGCTTGACTGGTTGTTTGCTGAGACTCTTGGAGCTGTATATGCTGTACAATAGGCTGTGCTGTGGAGACCTGAATATTCTGAGCCTGCGCCTCATCCGAGACAGATGTTTGGATGTAATTTCCCTGAAGATCAGAACAGTGTACCTGACCAGTAGTGGTGGGCAAGCTGTTTGCATTTTGTTCCAGTATACTACTACTGTCTATAGTAACAGGCATTTGTGACGATGATGATGTTGGCACAAATAAGTCTGTATCAGTGGCAGTTTCTGTCATTTCAGGAGAAACCTGTTCAGCAGTCCTATCAGAAGCGTCTGAACTATCCATTGCCTGTGCAGTACTTATCAGGTGTCCGTCGGCATTAATGCCTGCAGTCATGGTCTGAGAACCACTCAGCCCGAGAGAATCTAGATCAACACTATTGATGGGCACAAAAGCAATATTTCCTGGCAAGCCAAGAGGGACATTAGCGACTACCTGTGCTTGCCCTGGAAAAGAAGAACCTCCAATTGTAACGCCCTGGACTTGGCCAGTCTGTGATAAAATATTCTGAATATTACTAGAAGATGTTCCAGAGGCAATTATGGTTTGATTGGAGCCAGGAATGATTTGAATTTGACCAGTTTCTTGATTTACGCTGCCATTGTCAGAAGAGGCTGCAAAACCAAGCTGAACCTGCTGACCATCAGCTGTCTGAATCTGGGGTATTACTTGATACTGGACATCAGAGACAGTACCATTAGATGAATCCGACCCAGGTGCAACAGAAAATATCTGTTGGTTCTGCAGACTCTGAAGGGGAAGAACGTATTGCCCACTTGACGTCACTGTGGCAGCCCCTGGAATTTGTACTATATTGCCAGCTTCATCTTTGATGGTGGTAGGCGTAGCAGACAGCACTTCCCATCTATTTGGAGTTCCTGCTAACTGTACAGAGGCCAAATCTCCTGTCTGAACAGAAGCAAACAAAATTAAAAGTTATCTGGTGTTAGATTACAAATGAAAACTAGGTCAATACATTACTAGTATGCATGTAATCTGCATAAAGTTTAGGACACAATGCCACAGAATTCAGTATACTTTAACTTATACAAATACATGGTTTTTAAAATCCAAATTACTGGATATTAGTCCAGTATCTTAAAAATCAACACAAAACTAATTACTGAATAGCTAACCATTAACTATTGGTACCTTCCAATGGTTAAATGACATATGCAAAGAATGCAATTTCCCCTAATTCTGCTCATTCTATTGGTAATTCGGTACATCAAATTTTCAAAATCCTAAATGTGTACTTTGAATCTCTATACCATCAAACATTTATAGTTTAATAATAAAGGACAAATCAAGAACAGAAGTATACCATGAGTCAAGATAAAACTTTTGCATGACCAAAGCTGGGAGTCAGACACCAACTGGCACATACAAGTACTTCTGTGCATACACAGCACATTTCTCTCTCTATTCCTCAGAAAGCAGCTCTTTGTACTCTACTGGATGCCACCACTTCCCAGACAGCTCTTTAAATCCAGGCCCAGAAGTATACAAACTAATGCACAGTAACTGATCTAAAGTCCAACTGCACTGTGTTGAAAAGTTAGGTATTTAAACATATACCCACACTTTTAATGCATTTTAATCCCCTACTGCCTCAACTGGTGCAATAAAAAGTGCTATTCTTGTCAGAAAGCACTGGTTATTTTGGACTCACTGAATCTTTTATGAGGCAAATGCCAGGGTGTGGCTAAAGAGCACACAGACACTTTCCTCTTCATCTAAGGAGGCCTAGGTCTGGTCAGTGGTTAGATGGGAGACCTCTTGGGAACCCCAACCCGCCTTGAGTTTTATGAAGGAAGAAATATGGGATATAAATGTAACAGATGAAGTCCAGGTCGGAAGAAGGATACTGCTTGATATAATCCATCTTGGAGGATCCTAAACTTCATCCAGCCCTAAGACAACAATGGTCATGAAACCAAAACATAACGACCACAGAAACTTGCTGGGTACCTTGGGGCAGTCACATACTCTGAACCTATCCTACCATGCAAGGTTTCTGTGAAAATAAAATGGAGAAGAGAGCAGTATGCACCCATTTTGTGTCCCCACTGGGAAGTAAATCTGTAATTGAAACTTCCCACTATTTCTGTAACATTTTCTACTTCTGTCCTACATGGAAAGTCAAATGCCTCACTCTCAATACTTCCACTGCACTTCCCCCTTCCCCAACAACCTTGGGCTGAATTCGATGCTGTGCCAGCATAAGGGACTGGAGAAAACTGATTTCTCTCCTGCTCTATCCCCAGCAACTACCTGTCAAGTCTACTGGCAGAAGAGGAAAGAGGGAGTTTTTACATTTGTCTTCCCTCCTCAATGCAGCCACTCACTTTGTGTGGCTTAGAGGTGGGGAGAATCCTATTTCTTCCAGCCTCTTATGCTGAATTCTGTTCTCAGGCATAGAATTCAGCCCAAGGTTACAAAAAAAATATGCAGTAAAAAATAACAAGACATCTGACCTTCCATTCAGGGCAGCATTCCCTAATAAAAGAAATAAGTAGAAAGGTGTTAATAGTTTCACTACTACTGATGCTTTTAATGGAGAAGAATAAAGTTTAGTATCCTCCAAGCGGAATGATAATACATGCTACATTTCTTACATCCTAGGCTTTATCATATTTATATCTCACCGTCTTCCTCCATGGAACACAAGGCATTGTGTATAGAGGTCCCAAGAGTCTACTATTCAGACACTGACTAGACCTAGACCAGCTTAGCTTTTGCAGCTCAACGAAAACGTTTTTAAAAGAATTGTCGCAAAAAGCAGATGCTGTACATTTTTCACAGAAATTACGTTTTCACGATCAACTACTAAAGGTCACACTATAACACATTTGATACTACTGAAACTTCCTAGTTTCAGACAATTTTCCTGGTGTACAATAGTGAGAATTTTAGTAAACAATTATAATTCCCAAAAACTTCACATCGTGTGCCTCTATGATTAAGTACAGTGTGCCTATGCCTCTCAGCCACCCAGTCAGACAGTAGGGTCACCTTTTGTAAGAAACAAGGACACACACACACACACCCATCTCTGCAGACTTCTAATTTTTGTTCTAGTTGATTCTCAGACAACACCTACAAAGAGGAACAAGTTAACATTTGAAGCTCTTCCTGGCAAGATGACAAAGGTTGCATCCCAGCGAGAGCCTTTCATCTCCTTGTTCTTACCAGGAATTGTAACAAAGATTCCATCTTAGATTTAGCATAAAGAATAAAGCTGTTGAACCAGTGCAGTAGAACAGTCAGAGTGCCAGACTAGGATCTGGGAGACTCAGGTTCAAAACCCTGCTCTGCCACAGAAGATTGTTGGGTGACCTTGGGCCAGAGAACAACGAATACTGAAAACCATTTTAACCCATAAAATGAAACTCAGTGCTTCGAGGTATGAAGACTTCTGTGGGTATTTTTTTGCTCTTCTCTCTTTTACTTTTAAGATGCATTTCTGCCAGCAAAATGAGGCCTTCATATTGCCATAGCCAGTTAGTCTGAAAAGATATTAGTATAAGATGAACTCTGAAGGCCTGCTAATATTGTTTATGTACATAAGAAACACAAGCAATAAAAAATAACACTTGAATTTCATCTGCCTTAGCCACACCTTTTAAAATGACTCACATGTCCCCTCGCCCTTCCTCGACAGAGCCCAGAGAGCCATACAAGACTCTCCCTCCTCCCTCACAAGAACTTGATAGGTTAGGCCAAGAGACAGACTGGCCCAAGATCACCCAGTGAGATTTGTGCCCAAGGATGGATGTCATTTTATATTCCAACCACTACACCGCAGCGTGTCTCAAATACAACCTTAATTGTCTTAAACATTCTTTTCCAGCTATCTCAAAAATATTTAAAAAATACTTTACTCTGTTTTGCACGTATACCTCTCTACATACTGGGAAAATTGAAAGAGCACGGTGGAAGGGCACATACAAAGCCACTCTGAGTTTCAACATTTCATGCTGCCGAAGCATTTTCAGGTATTTCAGAACAGGAGACTCTCCTTACCAAACCACTTCTTGGAGGTCTTTGGATAAACTTCTTCAACTCTTTGTATTTATTCTGACCAACCATAAGCAGCACATCAAAAATTGTTAAACAAGCTCTAGTTATACTACAACATGATAATCCTAGCAGTAAAAAATAAGATTTTGGCCCATGGACTATAACATTTACTTCAATAGACTTAGAAGAGTGTAACTCTACTTTGGATGGCACTGTAATTCACCTACTCAACCAGTGGAAGAAACGGTGAGAAATGGAAGAGCTCGCTACATTTATGCAATCTCTATTTGGGGTGTGTTTATACCACCTGCATTCCTGATTCTCAAAGAAAGACACAAGCAGTCAGTCTTACAGAAAATGGAAGAACTAAAGCCTGAGAGAATCCTCAATTGAGTTGCTAGATGGTGCCACTGTGTAACTGGGTTATGTACATCCTTTATAAGAGTATACTGTAAAATACTATTTAGAAGTGCATTAAACATTAAATAATGTTGTCAGGATTTCTGCTTCTATTGAAGCCAACAGAACTCAACTTCCCAGTTAAGCATTTTATAAATTAATAATTAATAACACCTTAGCCCTAGCATGCAACTACTACAGGGTGTTTACACTTCAGATTCTTTAAAAAGATAATTTGTATTTGGAAGTATACGATTTAGTAGTTTCTCAGTTTTGAGCACTTGGCCAATCTGGTTTTTGCTACTACCAACACATTTTATACAAAGCTCCTTCAGACTTTTCTTTTACATGCCCACTAAGGTCTATTTTAGTTATCATGCCATTCAATGCTCTCCAAGTGTCTAAATATCGGGAATGCCTTTTGGAGAACCAAGTACTGAGAAAGTTTTTGTAACGAAGCATCTATCAAATTTGCATACTGCCCTTCTTCTAAGAGCCTCAAGTGAGGGATACACGGTTCTCTCCTTCCACATTTTTTGCACTCACAACAACACTAGGGGATCGATCAGAGAGACAGAGAGAGAGAGAGAGAGAGATTTAGAGAGCTCTGTGGCTGAACCCAAGTGCTCATCCAGCATTTTAACCACTATATCACACTGGGTCTCAGGTCTATTTAAATTTTTATTAAAAAACAAAAATAAAAACCAATATGATGCCTTTTAAGACTAGAAAATAGTTTCAAAGAGAGAAAAATAAACTGAGAAAATACTTCAGAGTCCAAAACAAAGACATCCTGAATAGTGCCATTTGCCATCAAGCTATAAGATCACCACAAGTGGCTTAAAGTTTCAAAATGCAGAAAACATGAAACATTCAATTTTGCCCCCAAACACACACAGGGAGAGGGAGCACCGAGATGCCTTTATGAGCACAGATTCTGTGTCAGTTGAGCTGTTGGAACAGTTGAAGAGTGCCCCCAGTTGAGGGGGGGGGGGTGCTCAGAAGAAAACAAGCTCTGTACAGACAGCAAACCCCAAGAGAGCTCTTGTCAGGAAGAAGAGGAGAGTCATTTCAGACAAATGACAGAAAGATGAAGATCAAGCATCAGAACCATCATTTTAAGAAAAAGAAAAAATCAGCAGAAAAGGTAAGAATGGCTCAATGAAAAAAGCAGTATGAACAGAGAACTTTACTAAATGTTAAGTGAAGGAACAGAAGCACAATCTGAAATAAGGTTATCACTGAATTCAAAGAAGGTCTGTGCCTTTTTGAGCTGAACTGTCTTCACAAAGGCACCAGACAAGCCACACAGAGACAGCTCTGGGTGTTAAGGAGGGCTGGAAGAGCAATACACTTGACACTGGCTGCACTAGCTCAGCATTAAGACTTCCCTACCTTGGGAAAAACCAGAGATATGAAAATATTCTACTATTTGAGGATTAGACAGGCCTCTACGCAAACGATTTTATTTAATGATGGTTTACACACTGGATAGGTGCCTCTGGCTTCGGCCAGGTGGCTGGCTGCAGGGTCACTGTCATCACAGTATCATTAGGATGGTATGGGTTAACTTCTTACAGTTATAATACACGGCATGAACACTAATTTCCACATTAACGATCACGTCTTATACATGTCCGGGTTAGAATATTTTCAAATCCCACATAAGCTGCATCATTAAAATTTAACTTGTTCAGGAGTTAAACCTGGCCTTCTCTCAGAAGCAAATCATATTTCTCTTATCTATTAGTGTAGCATTAGAGGTAGCGCAGAAAATTAAAGCTCTGCTATGAGTAAATTAACCCCACTTACTAAATGCCTGCCTAAATCAAGTTATTTTTAAGTCAGAAAGAATGTCAGGAATAGCACATTGGATATGACATGAGCTATACAACACAATATATTTTGTCAATAACAGTGAAGATTATAATTATAAACATTTAAAGTAGAAATTTTCAATCTTCTCACAAAGTTGTAACATTTGCCAGAGGCTAGAGGACCACAAGTATTACTACAGGAATTCCATGGGTTATAACTTTAATTTTTAGAACCAGGACCAGTTTTAGGCCCCTAACATCCTCACACTTTCACTACTGCCTGCAGGTATGCAGACATGTTTTCCAGAACCATACACATCATCTTATTCTGGCTTGAATGTTCCTATGTTCCACACTCAGACACAGCAAATTCAGAGGCTCCTGATCTGAATCCCTACTTTAAGGCAGATTCCAGCACCTAAGTGGTGGCCTTCCACGATCAGCAAGGGTTTTTTCCCATTACTTAAGGACAAAAAGTAATTGCCAGAGCTAAATACAGAATATCAGACTGGAAAGACTTGAATACTGTATAGGTGTATACACACACAAAGACAGAAACACACATACACACTTTTTGTTTTCATCTGTTTTCAAATAAACAGGAGTCTGTCTCTTTTACCATAATGACAGAATATATCAGGGTTGTAAAAAATGCAGCCTGCGGGACGGATCAGGCCCCTGAAAGGCTTCTATCAGGCCCACAGTGGAACTGACTGTCTCCTGCTTCTTCTTCCAGTTCTGCTGCTGCATCATAGCTTGATTTGCCAGACTCTCTCAGTTGCTCAGGAGAGATAGACAGGCAAGCTTCTGTTCCCTGCACTGGCTAAGGCTCCTCCCCTTCCCCTCCCAGGGGAAGAGGGAATGAGCCAGAGCTTGCTTCCTGGCCAGGCTGCCTCAATAGCACAGGAGACAAAGGCAAGCCTTTCTTCCCCTCCATATGTTATAACAGGGGTGTCGAACTCATTTGTTATGAGGGCCGGATTTGACATAAATGAGACCTTGTTGGGCCGGGCCATGTGTGTCATAAAATATAATGCTGGGTAGCAGATATAAACTTTATAAAGAACACAAAGATTTTTTTTACTTAAAATAAAAACATGCTTAAAACATTAGCACTCTTGCAATATTTTGTTTATTTAACAGTGTCTGATAACTGACACCTCTTGCTCTGAATTACTGCATCAAAATGTCTGTGCTGTTGCAATCTTGAGTATGCTGTTCAAGTGTGTATCTGTAAGCTACAAACCTACTTTTGATTTATTGACATTCACTACAGAAATCTCATGCTCAGAGTTCTGAGCCTAGGACCCAGGGGAAAACAAGAAATGGCTGGGCATTGCGAGCTTTTTATATAAATTGCTTTGTGTGCTGGTCAAGAACATGAGAAGGCACTATGACACAAGGCTGTGTGTTTGTCCAAAACACTATAGTCTTCCTCAGTTGTCAGTATCAGCCTACTATCTGGGAAGTCTAAGTTCAAAATCCCCAAAGGAAATGTGCTGGGTGAACTTGGTCTGGAAACACACTCTCAGCCTAATCCACCTCACTGGCTTGTTGTTATGCCTCATGTAAATAGTCCACATTGCTTTCCTACTGAGAAAGACTGGATCATAAGGGCATGGATACAGTGAAAAAGGGAAGGGACAGGACTTCCGGTTGATGGCGGCACGAACACGGACTCACCTCCCGGACGCTCCGGGGGTGCTTCCGTGCTCCAGCGAACGGAGGGGGTGAGCTGGCTCGTAGACCCCCCCAGGAGCCCGGGAGAGGGCGCCTGGCCAAGGAGCTTGGAGGGGGTAGCCGCTTCCATGGCGGAATGCCAGGGAATTGAGGCTCCCTCTCGCTCCAGTGGTCCGTTCTGCTGAGAGACCGAATGGTCAACTGTTACAACAAACATCACTGCCCAGCAAACGCAAATAACGGACTTGATCCAAGTAATGAAGCAGGATGCAGAAAAAGTAAAGGAAATGGCAGTGACAACGCAGAAAGTGAGGAAGAAAGTGAAAAATTTGGAGAAGAAAACTGATTCTTTGGAAGATCAGATGCTACAAGTTCAAATGGATAAAGCCAATATGGTCCTTCGCTTCCAGGGAGTGCCAGAAAATAAAGAGGAGAATCTTAAAGAACTTACGAGTGATTTACTTGCCCCAGTGACAGAGATAAAAGCGGATTTATTGCTCAACGACATGGATGTGGCCTATAGGTCATATTCAGGATATATAAAGAAGAACAATCTGCCTGGGGAAATAGTGGTAAGATTCTCGAAGAGGCACGTCAGGGATGCTATCCTGAAAGCAGTTTCTGGGACCCCACTGAAGGTGGGGGAGAATGAGGTCAGAACGCTAAAGGATATTCCATTTGAAGTGAGACAACGCAGGAAGAAATATAAAGAACTTGTGTGCTTCCTCCAAACAAACTCAATTGGATATAAATGGCTGTTTCCAGAAGGAGTAACATTCAGGATCAAGGAGAAGAAAGTCAAGATAGACTCTGTTCTTAAGGCTAAAGAGTTTCTAAACGAGCAGCTGGGAAGGTCAGAGGACGGGAAAAAAGAAGAGGACGATAGGTCCAGTGGTGAGCTGGAAACTGGTTCATCTGGTGAGGACTCTTTGTCGGAGAAAGGGGCAGCAGCCCCGAAAAGTCCCTACAAGTTACGGAAGAGAGAGAAAAAGAAGTAAAGGCTGAAGGACTCTGAATTGTGCCTTTGAGAACTTTGGTTCTAGGGGGAGGATGGGAGGGCACGGTATTGGGCAAGAAAATTTGAAAGGGGAGGGTAAAAGGGCTAAAAGATTGACACGGTTCACTAGCACTATTGCGATGAAAGAATCTGGATTTTGAAGAAAAAGTCATCTGGAAGATCTCCTATCTTGGGTTTTTAGTCAGTAGTGAGTTCTTTGCTTTCTCCCATATATGTAGTCCCCTTCTCCCTTTTTTCTGTTAGTTATTTGTAGTGTTATAAAAATAATAATAAAAAACTCCCCTCCGTGGGAATAAAAAAATAAAAAATAAAGACAATCAGATGGTGAATAACCGATCCTCATTCCACCTCCCACTTCCGGCTACTTCATGGACACGGGGAAGGAGGGCAAAATAGATGTAACTGAGAACAGGAAGGGTGCCAGCCAAGATGGCACCATTGCTGTCCTCAGCCTCAGCCTGGAATTCGGCAGAGAGTTCCACCAGGTTGGGGCCAGGACCAAAAAGGCCCTGACCCTGATTATGGACAGCCAGAGATCTTTAGGGCTGGGGCTCACCAGTAGATTGCTGTCTAAGGAGTGCAAGGCTTTCGGGGACATAACAGAGGAGACAGTCCCATAGATATGTCGGTCCCTGACTGCTCAAGGCCTTATAGGTCAATACCAAAAGCTTGAACTTGAGGTGCTGGTTAAAGTTATTGCTGTGCAGGCGGCCATTCAGTTCCGACTGACCCCTTCTGAGGAGAGAGCTGCATCATTTCCAAGTGGAGGGGGAGGAAAAAGAAAAGAAAGTCGAAGGGTCTGGAAAGCAAAACAACATATACACACAAACACACACAATTACAGCTCTCAAAGGGAAAAAGGTGAAATAAATACAGGAGGCTTGCTTGGAATATCTGCACATTTTCTTGTTGTTTAAGGGTGTGTGTGCGTGGATGAGTTAAATGTATAGCCTCTTCAGGGTTTTCATTTTTCTTTCTAAGTTGGCTTCATAGATTGGAGACAATTCAGGGTTGACCCTTCTTGTCTTTTTTTTTTTTTTTTTTTTAGTTCCCAGTTTCTCATGGTTCTCCAAAACCTGTGCTACTCTCCAGGAATTCCCAGCCGTTGTTCTTTTTCCTTGTAAAAACAAATTGCGCGAACACGTGAAAACAGAATTACAAATAATATTTGTGCAATTGAGTCCGAAGCTTTTCGGTGGCAAAATCGGGGTTTGTAGGAGGAAAACACGTAGAACAAACACAGCCTTTGCGTTCTGATCTACGTAGGCTTTATGGGAGGGAGGGAGGGAGGGAGGGAGTGAAGGAAGGAAGGAAGGAAGGAAGGAGACGGGCAAGAGGAAAATGGCTATCCTGAACACTTATAGTGGTAGTGGTCTTCAGTTTTTTTCAAAGCCAGGGCTACCTTTAACCCTCAAGCAGCAGCATGAGATCCATTGAATTTCAAGCATATGACAGGAAATTGTGTGATAATCACATGACAGGAAGGAGAAGGAGCTGGTTATGGCCTTACTAGGAAGCTCCAAGTGCACATGGAACACTGAAGGACCAAACTGGTGGGTGTGGCTGAGCCCAGTGCCCAGAGTGGGGGAGAAAAGTCAAAGGAGAACTTTCGCTGGTGGGGATCACTAAACCTGCCTGTGCTAAAAAGGAATCCAATGATGACTGACCTTTTTTTTTCATACCTCTCAGAACACATGCTAAAATAGACATAAATCAATAGCTATTCCCCATCAACAAAGCCCTATGCATCTTTCCCAACAGTCCTACCCCATATATTACCCAAGAATTATGGCCTTCATCATCTAAGAAAACACACACACACACACGTTCATAAAAAGCCCACAAAGAGCTAGATCAGATAATAGCATACATCCTATCACTCCAATGAGCAAAGTTGGAAGCCTTCCTCAAGCCTAAAGAGCATTCCTTTAACTTAAGTGGTTCTTCCTCCAATAAAGGAATTTCCTCCAGCCTAAGGTAGAATACATGCCAGCACGTTTACCAAACTGTGCGCTCGGGGAGGAGGATGAAAATGTGCTTTTCCTCTCTGCTCACTCAGCATGTACATTCTGCCCCTGAAGCCCTCCCCAGATGTTCATTTAAATACAGCTCACACATATACACAGTCTTGAACTGTGGGGTAGCCATGTTGGTCTGAAGCAGCAGAACAAAGTTTGAGTCCAGTGGCACCTTTAAAACCAACAAAGTTTTATTCTGGGTATAAGCATGCTGGGCAGACAGAGAAGGAAGGCATGTTCCCATTCCCCATCATGCAATGAGGTAAGCACATTGCCTCATCTAGACCAACTTCCTCTGCATAGCCATGGATCTGTTTTACAGCACACTTCAAACATGTATTAGCTTCACAAATCCCAAACATGATTTTTTTTTTCAATTTCAGGTGCATTTGTGGCTTGTGGCTCTTGTGTTCCATCCTCTCCTTTCATTGCAAGCGCTAAGCACAACTGCAGGCTCTGTTTTCAGAAGCCTGACACCTAACTGCACGTACTGTAATGTCTGAATGCCGATGCCTGAGTGTACGTTATAAAAAATGGGTGTTTGATGTGAAAATTTCCAAAACTAAGAAGTCTTCAACTATGCTGGGGAGGAGAGCATGCAAGCACAGCAACAAGCCAGTCTTGTGTCTGTCACAAACAAAAGTTTGTTCATAACTTCTGAATGCAGTGAACTTCTCTGTTATAAATGGAAGTCAAACAGTGATTATCCTATAAGACAGGGCATAGGTGAGAATTTGAGCAACTAGAAAAAAATTCCATTTAAATCAATAAATTAAGGAACTTTAAAGATATCAGACTTCTATCTATGTATTTTATCTCATGGATTTATGTTTTTATCTATTTGTTATACATCACCCAGAGTCCTGCAATTCAAAAATCTAATAAATAATAAAATAATAATAATATTTAGCTTTTTTCATTTTGCAATGATTTACAATGGACCCTTGACTGTACCTTTAGGCTCCTGTCATAACATTTCTGCCTACAGGCCTATAGCACATCCATTTAATGGCAGTACAAAATTTGAAGACACTTAAAGTAAATCCTTTATTAAAATTTCTATTAAAGGGTTTAACACAAGATTATGAATTCTCTGTTAATCCTAAAACAACTTGAAACCAGTCATTTAACTTCAATGAGAAAATTAGCTCTAATTAAATAAATTATTAGGTTAGAACAGAGAATACTATTTTTGCAGCAAAACAGTGAGGGAACTTCCCCATGCCTAGGCAACTTCCTGACAAATTTGGTCTAATCCAGAAATGAAGGCTGCAAGATGCATACTGAAATATTACTTTTAAACATTTTAATATAATTCATAAATACATTTGTATTTGATCCTATGAAAGCTATAATATGACTAAAAACAGATCAAGCCTACCTCAAGGAACAAGGGGGAAAACCCCCCATTATTTTGTCCAGTTTGGTGTAGTGGTTAGGAGCGCGGACTCTAATCTGGGAGAACTGGGTTTGATTCCCCACTGCTCCACATGCAGCTGCTGGTGTGACCTTGGGCCAGTCATAAATTCTTTCAAAGCTGTTCTCTCAAGGACAGTTCTCGGGAGAGCTCTCTCAGCCCCACCTACCTCACAGGGTGTGTGTTGTGGGAAGGGGTTGTAAACTGCTCTGAGACTCCTTCGGGTAGTGACGGGTGGGGTATAAATCCAATCTCTTCTTCTCCAATTAACATAAATTATTGTTGTTGCATAGTGTGATCCTAAACAAGTCTACTCAAAAGCCCTTTTAAAATCAGTGGGATTCACTTCTAAGTGAGCAAGGGCAGCCTTAGAGATATACACCATACAAGTAATTTATTTTTTATGTCTGAAGGTCGTGTAAAGATGAAGCAACTTTGTAGCTATTGTGTCAGTATTTTCCATGCATCAATGCATTTTCTTGACAGCAAACAGTGTTGTCTTTCTTGAAGAAATATCTCATGAAGTTTTATGCCAATGCTTTTCCTTGCCAACTCTTTCTATGTTAACTGTTCATATCTTTTACTGTACCACTCTGCACAATATCCAAAGATCCAGAATTCCTTATCATTAAAAGCAGAAGTAACTTTCGAGTGTCAAATAGATAAAACAACCTGTTGCATCCCCAATCAGCTTCATGATGGATCACTAAGGGGCAGGGCTATACTACATGGATAGTCTTTCCACCATTCAAGTTAACTACCTTTGTGATGGGAAATTTGGGAATACATGCCAACACCCTTGGGACATTTTTTGTGGGAAAATCTACTATTTGTTTTCTCTATTTGACTCCCCCCCCTTCTGTACACCTCACACACCCATTCTCTAAACAAATTCCCAATTACCTCTTTTTTAAAATCTCGTTCATCCTCAAAGCCTAAACCACTGTATCAATGAGCACTTTTATCTTATCTGTCATTTAGTTCCTATTTTAATACACACAGCACGGGATAGAGAATTTTGCCCATGTCAAATCTTGCTTCAGGCTGTCTGAGAATCTGAGACCACACTGCTGCATTATTTTTCCTTTGCGTCACATTTGGAAGGACACAGATGAGCCAGTTAAAATTTGGCTGTAATCCAGATTCATACACTAACTCAGAGTGGCTGTGGATATGTGATTAACTTGAACTGCAACCCAGCTTCCTCGTGTGTTATGCAGATAATAAATGCTTCGTAGCATGTGAAGCTACAAATCTTAATCTGTTGCCTTTTACACTGCACTAAAGTTGACAGGGCTTACAAGCACTCAAATTGGTACACAATTTAATACATGTAAATTGTGATGAGAATAACCAAAACATTAAGTGATAACTTAGTTCAGGTTTTAGCAAATGCACATGAATCATGTGGCTGGATTTATGGTATGTTTGCACAAGAGTCTCATGAACTTCGACAGGGCTTACTCCCAAATACATATAGGATTGAAACCAAAGCCGCACTAAAGCTACCACACAGTACTGTGAGTTCTAAACAAGTACAGATACACCTCTCCATCACAACCTTCATCTTTTATGCAAGCCATCACAGGATTTGGAGAACCACCAGGGGAACAGGCATGCGCACGCAGATGTACCATCAGCCATTATACTGATTTCAAAATAAAAGCTTGCCTCCATTTCCGATACTTCTTCTGCCAGACAAAACACTTCAGAAGAAAATTTCAACACTGACTCCAAAAACGTGGAGTTCGAAGTCCTCAGAAATATTATTTAACTGCAGCCATTAAAATATTATTCAACTTTTAATTAACCCAATTAAAAAATTCCAGTAGATAATCAACAACAGGTTAGCACACAAATATTGCACATTACGTTACATTTCCCTTCCCAGACCACCGCCCTCCCCCCACATACCAGCCTGGGAGGCATCTCAAGGATATGGACAGGATAACCCAGGAGAGAGGCACAAAAAGGGTCAAAACTTCCTACACGGTGAACTGCGCCTTAGGAACAGCCTTTGAAAAGAGCTGGCTTCCGTCTGGTGCTGTTGACTGCTGCTTTTTCCCCCCTCTCCCGAACAGCCATTTTACCCTTAAAGTACATCCTCTATTACCAGCCCAGCCTTCATTTTGTGTTACCGTTGAGGGGATTCTGGGGGTGACAGCTGACACCTAAGGGAGGAGGAAGCATGGTGGGGGGGGATATCTGTTCACGTTCAACTGCAGAGAGGAAAGGCGGCCATCTCCTTATTGGGGGGGGGGGAGAGACGAAAAAGAGGGCAGCCGAAGGGAGGCTCCCCACCCTTCCACCTTCCCGGCTTCGAAAGCGAGGGCAGGCGCCGCCGTGAGGGGGGCCGTCCCTGCGCCGCCGCCGCCTCCTCCCCCAGGGAGCCCGGCTCCTCCCGGAGCGGCAGGGGAGCCGAGGGACCCCTCTTTGGCAGGTCGGCCTTGCGATCGTCCCTCCCCCGGGCGGGCGGGCAGTGCTATGCGGTGTCTCCCGTCCCTCCCCCCGGGCGGGCGGGCGAGCTTGCGCTGCGGTGTGTGGCGTGGTGTGTGTCTGTCTCTCTCCCTCGCTTCTCTCCTCTCCTCTCCCC
>NW_015174273.1:513303-559475 GCF_001447785.1 Gekko japonicus | reverse complement strand
GATGGCGGTGGTTGGAGGAGGAGGGGGAGGGGAAGGTTCACTGACGGGAGCGCTCCTCGCCCCCTCCCTTCCCCATCGCCCGCCCTGCCCGCCTCGCCTTTCCCTCCCTCCCTCCCGCGCGGAGGAGCCCTCCTCCTCCTCCTCCTCCCTTTTCCCTCCTCCCTCCCCCCGCTGTTGCCGCCGCCGCCGCTGCTGCCCCTGCCCCTCTTCTCCCTCCTCCCCCTGGCTCTGCTCCTCCTGCTGCTCCAGCCAGTGCCGCTCGCGCCACACAGGCAGGCAGACACACGCCCGCCCGCCGGACCCCGGGAGCGCCGGCCGCGGCCCGTACGTACCGGTCATGGTGTGTGAGAGAGAGAGGGAGAGAGAGAAGGCGGGATGAGGGGAGCGAGCCAGCAAGCAGCCAGCCGCGCGGGAGCTTCTGCCGACTTGGCTGGGAGGAAGGGAGGGAGGAAAGGAAGGAGACTTGCTCGCTCGCTCGCTCTCGCTGGCTGGCTCCCTCTCTCTCTCTCGCGCGCAGGCCCCGCTCGCCGCCGCCGCCACTGGGGCTAGGCGGCCACCGCCGGGGACATGCTTATGGTGCGCGCGGGCTGCAGCGGAGGTTGGCGGCGGCGGCGGCCTGAGCCCACTCCGGGGTTTCCCCCCGCTATTTTGATTGACGGTGCGAGGAAGCCGAAAGGTGGGGCTTGCCGCGGGAGAGGGGGCCCGGCCGACACCACCGCCACCTCCTCCTCCTCCTCCTCCTTGCCAGCCCTCCCGCCCGCCACCTAGCCCGCCCGGAACTCCCGCCTTCCCGCGGCGCTCCGGCCAGCTCATTGGCTGCCGCGCTCGGCGGCCCGGGCTCTCACTGGCCGCCGTCGCTTGTCGCTCACCCGCCGCCTGGCTTCCCCCCCACCCTCGGGCTCCCTTGCCGAGGTGGCTTCCTGTTTGTGTGAGAAACAATGAGCCAGGCCTGCGCTCGGGCCCCGGGGAAAGGGAACGAAGCTGGAGCGCGGCCCTGGCCGCCCTTCCACTCACCGGGGCTGGGAGGGAGAACGGCGCCGAGGCCCGGGGCGGCCGACTGCTCTCTCTCTCTCTCTCTGCTTCCGCTGAGAGGCTGGGTGGACACTGGGAGGGCGCTGGCTCGAACCTCGCCGCCCCCTCCCCCTTGCCGAGCAGCGGCTCTTTCCCCGCGGAGACTCTCAGGCGCTGCGAGAAGCTGAGGGCTCCCAGCAAGGGTTTGAAATCTCCCTCGTTCCGCCTGTCACTCACTGTGCTGTGACAGCGGCCGTCGGCGAGGAGGTCGCCGTCGTTTAAAATGTCGACGAACACACGGTTGGCCCACGTCAGGCTCTCTGAGGCATCGTTAAGGGCCCCGAGCTGTCAAACCAAAACTGCCTGCGTTCTTTCTGAAAAGCGTCATTTGCAGTCTCCAGCTGTTACTGACGCCCCGAAAGCGATTAAAAATGTTATGAAATCTGCTTCTCCGTCGAGGTCAAAAATATGCACCGGTGTTGATTCTCAGAGCTAGTCTGTAGGTTATAGGTTTATATGTATTGCTGTGTGTTGTTTCAGAATGCATCCTGGTGTTTGGTAAATGCAGTAAGCCTTCCGTAAGGATGCAATCCTGAGAACACTTTCCTGGGAGTAAGCCCCGTTGAATAAAATGGAACTTACTTCCGAGAAGACCTGCTTGAGAATTGCAATAAAGTCTTGCAAATTTTCAAACCCTTGCAAGTTTGAGTGAGTGCCCTCGGTGTTCACAAACGCCTTTATAATGTGTATTATAAGTCCAGGAAGCATCTAGCATGGGAGGAAGTGAGATTAGTGACAGATAGTAGAATTCACAATCTTCAGTGGAGAGAAGTGCCATATTTTAATGGAGCCAGTGTGGTGTAGTGGTTAAGAGACTACGCACTCATGCCATGGAAGCTTGTTTGTGACTTTGAGCCAGTCACCCCTTCTCAGCCTAACCTACCTCACAGGGTTGTTGTGAGGATAAAATGGAGGAGAGGAGAACGATATCAGCTGTTGTGGGTCCCCATTGAGAGAAAGGTGGGATACAAACAAATCTAATAATAAATGGTTCTGGATTGTTCCCTGATAAAGCAATCCCACGTCCCACTGAGATCAGTGAGGAAATTTCCATTGATTCTGGTAGATCAGGCTCTAATCCTTAAGCACTGATAATTAAAGAGAAGTAAGCATCAAAACTGCATATGCAAGGAGTTTATTTTTTTCTGTGTATGCCTTAAATAATGAGGATTTTCAAGGAAGGACACTGTTATAATCATCAGCATCACAGCAAAAACCCTGCCCCTTTTATTTTTGTGTGCCTACTTACAGTGATATATGGCTGCATTTTTAAAAATCTGACAGTAAAATACCAGTATATCAATGTAGTGTTGTGATGATAGTTTAAGCAGGTTCTGCAAATTCCCAGCTTTCATTTTTTTTAAAGTGCCTTCTTTCCTCACAGTGATATGCATTTTTTCTTTATCTCCATGACAGAGGGATCTAGAGACTTATTTCTTTAAAAAAAGAAAAAGAAAGCTGCGACATTAGAGAACCTGCTTAAACTATCATTACAACAGTCAAGTGATATATCAATATTGTAGTGCTTTTTAAAAAAATAAAAAACACTTGACTTCAGGGTAGGGAAGAAGAGGGAGTAGTTTAATAATAATGACAGTCCAGTCATTGAAAAAGTGGGCTGGAAGTGGGTGGGACAAAACCCAACAGAAACATTACATGGGAAAAGCCAACTCAAAATCAGCTTCCAGAAAAAGATTGGGGTAAAAGTGGTCTCAAAAGAACTGGAAGAACCTCAGGGGAAAAACAAAGAAACCAAAGTGAAAACTAAAGGCACAAAAATGCATACAGAAATTGGGATAAACTGAAGAAGTATGGGTCCTACTGACAGACTGCAGCAGAACTGTTAAGTTCTGTTTTTATTCTGGCTGATTAGTGGGCAGGGTTAAGCTAGTGAAGTAAAGCAGTAATAGTTATTTCTCTTTAGTTTAAAAACGAAACGATATGGAATATTTATTTAAAACATTTCCACCCCAGTAGGGTTCCCAAGGCAGCAGACATTTAAAGCAGCATTTAAAATAATGTATATATAAAATATTTAAACTATTTAATAAAACACATAAATATAACATACAACACTTAACCAGGGAGGATGGCCAGTAAGAGTTACTTGGGGGTACACCAAGCTGTCAAATGAAAACTGCGTGTGTTCTTTCTGAAAAGTGTAATTTCAGCTGTTCTAAAGAAGTCTTAACTTGCCAGCGGAAGACAACAAGAGAGAGAGGCAGAAATTTCCCCTGGGGGGAGTTCCAAAGTTTCAGTCCCTTTGTTGGGTTCTTGCCCGGTTTCCACAGCCTCCTTGGGATCTGCTAGAAACAGAAGATAGAGCCGAGTATCTTCCATGTATTGGTGGCAATTCAGCCCAGATCTCCAGATGTCCTTTCCCAGCAGCTTGACATAGATATTGAAAGACATGGAACACAATGTAGAACCTTGAGGGACTTAGAAGGGTTGGCAGGCAGTGCCTGGTGAGAGGGTTGTTCAGGGGGAGGGAGAATCCTGGGAGAAAAATTAGAAAAATAAGTTCTCTGCTTAGGGTTGCCAGGCCCCCGGACCCAGTGGGGCTTCCCCCGATTTTGCAAGCTCCTCCCTGCCACTGGCCGGGGGGGGGGGGGGGGACCCTGCCTGCAGATGTCCCAAAACATGGTGTGATGATGTCTCCTGGAAGTGATGTCATTATGTTGCCGACGTTGGGGGGGGGGTGATGCTCTAGTTTTGGGGCAAAACTATTATAAAATTGGCCTCAAACCATAGAGTTTGCCTGAAACCTAGAGCATCCCCCCTGATGTTGGCAACATGATGATGTCACTTCTGGGTGACATCATCATACCTCTCCCTACTTCATATGTGTGGCAACAGTTCCTGGACAGGGCCCTTGGATCTCCTGCCAGCAGAAAAGTAGGACCTGGCAACCCTATCTCCACTGCTTACTGGAAGCTCTAATCACAGAGTACTTGGCAGTTGCTAGAGCTAGCCTTGTTATTTCCAGGAAGTTCTAGGAATCATCAGAAACTCTTATGGTCAGAACTGTCATTTTTCTCCCCAGGAAAATTGCCCCCTCCCGGCCCCAGTTTTTGCCCGCTGATCTGCTGGGTATCAGCAGGCAAAGGCTACAATTGGCTGGAAGACTTCTGCCATAAATGGGCAGATGAGAATCCTAGCCAGAGGCTAAGGAGTGGAGCACCAGTCCCCCAGCACCACACTTTTGAAACCTGCTTTTGAGGTAGGACGAAACCACCACAGAATAGTGTCTCCCAGTCCCCACCCTGAAAGGTGGTCCAGAAGAATACCATGATTGATGATATGAAAAGCTGCTGAGAGTTCCAGGAGAATTAACAGGGTCACATTTCCCCCATCCCTCTCCCGGCACAGGTCATTCACTTATTTGTTTGTCTGACACCATTAAGAAGCCATATAAATTAATAATTAGGAATGGGTGTTGTTCAGAATACATTATCGTGTTATAGCAGGGATGTAGCCAGAAAATTTTGGGTGGTGGGGCATGTGGAAGATCGGGGGGGGGGGTGCCTGGCTGCACCTGCTGTTCCTCATGCAGCAGAAGAAGCAGCAGCTCCAGCTCCGCTGTGACCTCTAGTCCTCCTTTCAATTGGAGAGACTCGATTCCAGGCTGTTTTTCTGGTGGGAATCTCCAATGCTCTATATTTTGCATTTTGCAATTTTATTTTTTCCAATTTAATTTAATTATTTGCATTTTTAAAAACCTATTTATTTTTCAGCCCAGAAAAAAGAAAATGAGACTGAAGCTTCCCTGGCTCTTCCCGAGGTCATTTTGGAAACCCCAAATTAAATTTCTTTGAATTTTTTTATCCAAAATCTTTTTTGTCCAGGGGGGGGGGGTGCTCATCTGTGGGGGGCATTGCCCCCAAGCCCCCCCCCCACCGGTGGCATTATACAGGTCCCTCCTGGCAAATGGCAGGGGGCAGGGGGACTTACCAGCAGTGAGGGGAAGCCTAAGCCAGCAACATGGTGACATCACTTCCTGTACGAGCTGGAAGTGGCAACGCTGGCCTAGGTCGTCTCTCACTGCTGGTAAGTCCTCTCACCAGCCAGATGATTGGTGGCAGTTCCCAGATGGGAACCCGGTGGCCCTCTCACGTTACAATGGCCTGATACTATGCCATTAGGAAAATGAATTTTTGGTTCATCAGTCATTTGGGACAGTGAATATGAATATGGTTGGTGCTGTTCATGCAATCTCAGTTCAGTAATAGTAAGGGTGAAACAAGCATGCATATTCCAAGAGTCAAATGTTGGAATCCAGCAATACAAACTGTTCAGCTATTTCTATGGCAGTCCTTTCTATATTGTACTTTTGGCATTCATTATATTTTTACATTCAAAGATTCATTTTGGAAGAGTGTGAGGATTGAAAACTGGCTCTGGTTTATTATGGTGGCTGGAAAAATACATGTTCTTAGTGAATAATATTTCATACTGTTTAGGACTCTCAAGGTTTTGGTGTAAGCAGAAGAGAACCCCTGACAGCCAGGATGTATAGATTTAAATCAACTTTCTGACTTTCTCATCCATAAGCACAAATTAATCATGTGTCCTAAAGTCAGATTTTTTTTTGTCCCAGTGTGTTCTTTTAAATAAAAACAGGTTTTCCAACAAGGGTTGTGAATTCATTTTTTGAAAGTTCCATATTTTTAAGCCAACTGAAAATTTTAATATAGGTAGTTTTTAAAATACATGTGTGTGTATTTTAAAGGTACATTTGGAAAACGTTTAAGAAAGAATGGTGCCAGTCTGGATGTCAGTCTACCTATACTGTTACGTTACACAGCATAGATAAAATTGCCAGATTGGTGTGATATGAAGATGTTTTAAGAACCATATTTTTAAAGGTTGCTCATTGCCACAGAATGGTTAACCAAAATGCACAACTTTAGGCTTAAAACTGTGGCACAATTGTATATATAATTTGTTCTATGGCAAATTTAGGTATATATGTGCAAGTATTTGCTTGCTTTACTTTCTTGCTTTATGAAATCCTATAGTTAAATATCCACAGCTTCACTCTCTCATGTATGGCCATCACCAAATCAACAACCATTGCACATAAAACGAAGTCCAATTACTTTGGTATCTATTGGGCCAATTTGGCTGTCTATGCTTTTGTTGGAAATCCATTTACCTGAACTACAAAACATGTGAGCTGTGGTAAAAAAAAAAAATGTTTTTGTCCCTTTCTGTAGACAAAAAAATTGAAACGTTTAGGTTGCAAATACCAATCAAGTTCTTGCATTCATAACAAGACTGGACTAACATGATGCACAGAAGAATGGAAGGTGGGTCACAAGGTGATTTGCCACCAGCGTTAAAAAAAGAGACGTTTTCGTGAAACTGACTATAGAACTGTGTTTATTATGCCAGCACAGGCAAAAGGAGGGTTTGGATAAAACATCAGCTTCCACCCAGAACCGGATCAAAGCCTTATACTGACAGCAGGCATGTAGAGGAAGATTACAGATCCTTAGACAAAGTTCTAGAGAATACCAAGGTAGAATAATTGGAGCAAGACAGTGCTGATTGGCACATTTATGTTACAAGGAGGGCGCCCACAAGGTTAATCTAGGAGAATGGAGACCAATCATACCAGCAAACAGGAGGAAAGATGCTGGATTAAGTACTGGTAATAGTGAGATGGTTGAGGATGTTACCTACATAAGGTTCCAGTGATGGATATATATAATAACGACTACTTGCGTCTTCAGGGATGAACCTGAAGCCCATAGAAGAAGAGGAGATTGGATTTATACCCCACCCTTCACTACCTGAAGGAGTCTCAGAGCGTCTTACAATCTCCTTTCCCTTCTGAACAGGGCTGTGGCACATGCCTGGGCACCAAGCCCTGAGGAAGAAGGCCATCTGCATTGTAATGGGGCAGAATGAGGCACTCGGTGGGAGGGTTGGTGAGGGCATGATAGGAACAAATAGGAGGAAGGACAGCCAGGGCCATTTCCCAAGGGAGAAATGACCTACTCTAGGGCAAAGGTCTTGGGAGAAAAGACCTGCTCAGGGGTAGGCATGGGGCGGCAGGAACTGGGTGGGTCCCGGAGAAGGCGGATGAAAAGGGTCCAGCTGAAGGAGGTGAGAGGAGAGTTTGTGGCTTGAAGCTGCTAGGAACCGGGGGAGAGAGCAGCCAGTGGGGCCCAGGACACCCTTGGACGGTGAAAGCAGCATTCTTGGTCAAGAGGCCAAAATTACCACTGGGCCAGACCTGGGTGGCCTAGGTACTGCCAGCATTAACCCTACCAGAAGAGGAGATGACCAAAGTTAGGAGCTACCAGGACCATGTGAAGGACCTCTGCAGGGGAAGCAGGCCTGAAAACCTGGGTGAAAGTAGGTGGAGATAAACAGGGACAAACCAGCCAGGCTGTAGGGTGAATGTTAACTTTGGTAACTAGTGATTAGTACTGAGCTGATCAATCAAATGGGCACCCTCGGCATCTACTGACCAGAGAGTCATCTTTGACTATATAGATATATGGTACATCCCTAGAGGGATGGGGCCCTTGGCCGTGGGTATCACCAGGCAACAAGATATACCCTTCTAAGCCTGTTGACTTCAGTAAACTTACAAGGGTGTAATTCTGTTTAGGATTGTACTGTGAGAGTCCCAACTGTACTGAAAATAGTGTCCTTGGAGCATCTCAATCACTTCAAAAAATAATACGTATTTGAACAGGAAAGTGATCTCTTTTGATTAGTCTAGGAACTAATTGTTTCTTCAGAAAAAAAATACTAGAGCTCTTGGAAATAAGGAACGGAGACTTAAGTCTAGCAGAAGATGTAAAAATACCAACATCCTTTTAGAGTAGATTAGAAAATGTTCCTTCAAGCATCTCTCTATATAATAATGTTTTGGTCATGGACTCTCCTGAACATTCCACAGGCTCCCAAATCAGTTGGCTCCCTGATCTGTCACTCAGAAGCTGTCCCTGTCCACTGGATGCGTTGCCTGAGTCTCGCCCCTAATATTCTAAACAGTTTGCTGTTTCTCTCCCCCAAGTAGCCAGTCAGAACACAGAGGTCATTTGCATATGCAGCCTGATTGGCCTTTGCCTCTAACATTCTATATCGTTTGCTGTTGCTGTTGGGAGTCTTTGAATGTGTCCTGAGGTAAAATACATATCCCAATCTTTCCTTAAAAGGTCACTGGAGTTGCCAAAATACATATCCCAATCTTCCCTTAAACGATCACTGAAGTTGCCAGTCTCCCTGAGGGGCCTGGAGATCTCCCAGAAATCACTGTGTTCCCCAGCCACAGCACATCATTTCCCCTACAGAAAATTTCTCAGCTATTACAATGGCTGCTTTAGGCAGTGAACTCTATGGCATTATACCCTGCTGAAGTCCCTCCGCACCCCAAACCCTGCCCTCCCCAGGCTCTACCCCTCAAATCTACAGGTCTGGCCCTCCCTTTAGTATTGCCAGCCTCCAGGCAGCACCTGGAGATCTCCAAGGTCAGTTCTGGAGAAAACGGCTGCTTTGGGCAGTGGACTCTATGGCATTATTATACCCTGCTGAGGTCCCCCCACACCCCAAACCCTGCCCTCCCAAGTCTCTACCCCTCAAATCTACAGGTATTTCCCAACCCAGAGCTGACAACCCTGTAACTGGCTATGGAACCACTTTTCAGACCCTTGGAATCCAGAAGACATGGCATAGGAGGAGGTGCTTTTCTACCTTAGCTGCCACTGCATAACCCCAAATCAACATAAGTCAAGGGTGGAGGGAACCATACCTGTTACCATGAGGCTGTCCTCCCATACTACCCACTTGGGGCAGCAAAATGACTTAAGACAGCTCTGCCTTATAGCTAAGGGAGCGGTGGCGCAGGGAGTATAACACCTGCATTTAATATCTACTCGAGCATGCGGCCGCGCAGCAAGTAGTGGGAAATTGACGAATACAATGGGGGGGAAGGGAAGAGTGAGGGTGGCACAGCTGCTTGTGGGAAATCAGTCACAGTTTTTGAATCCCCAATGTACCACAAAAACTACCTGACAGGGTTGTTGTGAGGATTAAATGGAGAAAGGGGGAATGTTGTAAGCCACCTTGGGTCTGGGGAGAAAAGTGGGGTATAAATGAAATGTTGATTTTTTTTTTAAATTCCGCAGGTCTTCCCTGCTTATGTTCAGGAGATGCATTCCATCACCTTCAGACACCCTGCAAGCCAGCCACATGACATCCTTGTAAGATAATGTGAGAACTGTGGGAGGAATGCTTTCACCAGGGTGTCGGTAGGGAAATCCCCCCCCCCTTGTACCAATGTGTGGCCGTAGTTAGGGTCGATATAGGTGACTAGCACCCAAGAATTGTAAACCGCCCAGAGACCCCTACGGGGGTTAGGGCGGTATATCAAGTCGAAGGATAAATAAAATAAAAAAATAAACTAAGCAGAAGGAAATAAACATGGCTTGCCTCCCTCTATTTTCCCCTTCCTTTTGCTGCCCCACCAGCCACAGCCAGGACACTCACATGGAGCTTCCTTCTAGAGTTCGTTGTATTTCTTCCCACAACAGGCCTTACTTCTAGTAGTGGCATATTTCCCATCTCTGTGACACTTATCGCCTTTTGAAGGAAGCAGATAGGCAAAAGGTTTGTTCCTATTCCAATTAGTAAATGAAAGTATTTGCCTACTGTCATGCTTATCTGCCTGCAAGATGTAAAATTTCTTGATATTAATCATGTTGCATTGAAACTGAGATTTGATTTGCACGCACCCCTTTTGAGAAGTTTCACGTGAACAGGAAAGAGGCAGCTTTTGGCATGCTTGATACTGTATATATTGGTGTAATTAGTTGGAGTTCAGTCAGTATATCAGTGTGGTGAAAATCTGAAAAATGGGTACACAGAAAATAAGGCATTCTACAGACCTCAATATCTTTAGTGAAGGAAAACCCTGGACACAAAAGCTCTAGTCAAGGTAGACTTAATCAGGCAGGGTTTTTTTTAAGGGTCAAGCCGCATACCAGCAAGCCAATTGACTAAAAATTCTTCTTAGTCAGACTGCAGTGTCCTGAAAATTCCCAAGTGGAAAGATAGTGATGGTGGGTACAAATACATTGCTGAAAATTACCTCCAGCAAATTTACACCAGTTTGGTGTAGTGGTTAAGAACACGGACTCTAATCTGGGAGAACCGGGTTTGATTCCCCACTCCTCCACTTGCAGCTGCTGGATGACTGTGGGCAAGCCATAGTTCTGTCAGAGCTGTTCTTGAAAGAGCTCTTTCAGCCCCACCTACTTCACAGGGTGTCTTGTGGGGAGGGGATGGGAAAGAAGTTTGTAAGATGCACTGTGACTCCAAGTGAAGGGCGGGGTATAAATCCAATCTCTTCTTTTAATGTTATGCTGATGTCATTGCACAATGGTTGGATTCAGGCTCTGGAAAAAAGGCAATATTAATTGGTAACAGAATTGCATGGCACAAAGGTCCTTGGAAAGGGCACAAAGAAGGCAAGAATCACAATTTCCATGATAACTGGTTTTGATTACTGATAAGACAAGCCATAGGTATCTTCTGTGGTCTTTTCTGGACATCTGCATTTGAATTGCAAAATCAGCAAGCTGAGATGCCCAATACCACACAAAACGTTTGACAGAGCTTTATAAACATGAACAATTGGATAGGGAAAAGACAGCTGAAGGGGTTTTTGCATGGCTTTTGCTGAGTTCTTGTATTTAAAAGCCAGCTTGGTGTAGTGGTTAAGAGAGGCAGACTGTAATCTGGAGAACTGGGTTTGATTCCCCACTTTTCCACATGAAGCCAGCTGGGTGACCTTAGGTCAGTCACTGCTCTCAGAGCTCTCTCAACCCCACCAACCTCACAAAGGTGTCTGTTGTGGGGAGACGAAAGGAAGGAGATTGTAAGCCACTTCGAGAGTCCTTCGGGTGATGAAGAGCAGGGTATAAAACCAACTCTTCTTGTAATATAATTTAATAGGGTGAATCTAAACTGGTTAGATTTTACAATGGTTTCAGAGTAGTACAGGTATGCTCCACAAGACTAAAGAATCAAATATTTGGCAACATTTCTGGAATTGAAACTTCACAATCAAGAAAGAAAAGCCCTATTGTTTTGTGTACAGTGCCATCAAGACATATCTTATAGCGACCCCAGCAAGGGCTTTCGAGGAATGTGAGACGCGGAGGTGGTTAGCCATTGTCTTCTTCTGCAGAGGCTTCCTTGGAGATTTCTCTAACAAGTACCAGCCCTGCTTAGCTTCTGAGATGTAACAAGATCAGGCTATACCTTGCCTCTTTCCCTCCAAAGCCCTATTAGCATTGAGCCTAAGAGCTACATTGAAAGGTATGTGTTCATTGACACTAGTATTAACTCTAGCAAAAGCTACCAACCTGTCTCTCATCACTGGTGAGTATGTGATTGAATGGACCAGATACAAACGCAATCTGCTTTAGAATACCCTACAACTTAACACAACAGTCCTGTATTAATAGTATAGGATTTACTTCTCCAGCAAATCCCCATTGCTGCATCAAGAGTCAGTACCATTACTAATCCATCTTGCCTTTAAAGTTCTTGGAGAAACAAGGCAGTGTGGGTTGGTTGATATTCTGTACAACATGGTACTGTGTGTCACCTATGATCATTTGTTTGTCATTTCCAAAGGTGTAGCCAACAAAGCCTGAGCCATGTATGAAGAAGGGGTGGTGTACCCTCCAAAGCATTCCAAACATCTCACAAACAGCTGTTGTTGATAACGTAAACCCTTGCCCTGTCTGCAAAAATAACAGGTTCAAATGTTTCCTTGATACAGCACTCAACAAGTACAGACAGTTATAAAAGACAGTGTCTTCATGGGGTATGCATATTGTATTTATTTCACAGCCCTCCCAGTGTCACAATTTCAGTGTGTTAAACATTGTTTTAAAACAGGCCACTGTGGGGAAGTGCTGTAAGAAAGGATGATTATATCAAATATACCCTGGCATAAAATTTGTCTGACGAACTCCGGCCCCTTCCATGCCCTTCCTCCAAGGAAGTCATGGTTTCCACACCTCTAAGATCATGTTTCCCTAACTTTTTGCTGTTGAATAAACTGTTGTATTACCAAAAATTGCTGGTTCATGTGTTCTTACTTTTCATTTGAATTGCAGTGATACAATTATATCCTTACACATTTATTTTACAGCAGTAGTAACTGTACCATTTTCATCAGTTGCCTTTTTACTCCTTGGCTCATTCTAATCCCTTCCCCCATCCATAGGTCATGGTCTAAATTCTTGGTAGCTGTTCCTTGGCGGGCCAAGTTCTCTCACATGGAAGTTCATTTTCCTCAAGCCAAGTATCACCTGAAGCACATGCCACCTGTAATGAGTATACCAGTAAATGAAGAATTATTCTTCCTGAGACAGCTTTCCTGGAAGTAGAATGGCAGGAAGTAAATGAATCAGTCCCTCCCTCTGAGTCATTTTTTTAAAATGGTTTGGCAACCGAGAACTAGGCACTGTTCTGGGTCTAGAGCCAATCTGTGGCCTCCTAGTTGTTGACCTTTTCACTAAATTCAGAAGTCAATAATGATAACATGTTAAGAAATCACCATTGAACAGGATGGGTTGGATCCAGGCAGCTTTTCCTCTCAGTTTCTCCTAATTCTCCTCCTTAAATACAGCCTGTGACCCACATGGCTTTTGTTGGTGTAGGTCCCATGATCCCTAGCATAGCCCTTTTAAGTAGACAAAGGGAACGTCTCTTCCCTTTTTTGCAAGTGGAAAAGCTGGTTGAATCCAATCTAATGCATATAGGAGGTGTGCATGTAAATGGGGGATATTACCTCATTTCCTAGTTTCAGAAACTCCAGCTTCCATTAATTAATAAAAGCAGCCCCCTTCCTCCCATGTTTCAAAAGAGCTTTCTACAAGCTTTGGATGGTGAGGCAGCTGCACAGTTCTCTGGATAAAAATGTCTTGCCACTGGTAACATATAGTCTAGATTCCTGCATTGTGCTGTATGTTGAACAATGTCCAGAAACTACTATTGGCATAGAATTATGTGGCAAGACTGTTGACTGGAGTGGGTTCTAGGGACCATATAACTTTAGTCTTATTCCATCTACAGTGGCTTCCAGTTTGCTTCTGGGCCCAATTCCAAGTACTGCCATTTCAGTCCATATATGGCTTGGGATCAGCAGGCATATACCCAACCTTTACACACATCTTTGGAAGCCTGTTTTGGGTGACCCTATCATCTGAGGCTAGATGAGTGGCAACCTCCAGAAGCGACTTTCTCAATTCTGGCACCAAAGTTTCCTCCTCAGATTCATCTGTTCCCCCAGCCCAATCATCTGCCAGTGGGTGCAGACCTTTTTGTTTAATTTGCCATTCCCTTATGGACCTTCATCTTTATTTTTACATTGTTGTTTGTGTATATATGGGGCCGTGGTGGCTCAGAGTTTAAGATGCTAAGCTGCAGACCAGAAGGTCGGTAGCTTGGTAGTTCGAGACCCTAGTGCCGCTTGATGGAGTGAGCTCCCATCTCTGGCCCCAGCTCCTTTCAACCTAGCAGTTTGAATGCAAGAAATTGCAAGTAGATAAATAGATACTGCGCTCCATGCGCCTCAGCATTTAGTTATGCCAGCCACATGACCACGGAAAAGTCTGTGGACAGCGATGGCTCTGTAGCTTGGAAATGGAGATGAGCACCGCCCCCTAGAGTTGGATTCAACTGGCTTTCAAGCAAGGGAAACCTTTACCTTTGTGTGTGTGTGTGTGTGTGTGTGTATCTGCTAGTTTTATTTATTTATTTACAGAATTTACATCCTGCTTTTCTCCTCTCACAAGTGCCGTATTTTTTAAATTGTCTCCCTCCCTTGAGAGCTTAGATTGGGTGGAAAGGTTCCATTTAAATGTCTTAAACAAAGAACTGGCTTTCGATTTTCATTGGCTGGGAGGTGATAGAAGATGCAGCTGCTATTTCCTTTTGGAAATCCAGGGAATGCCGGAAGGGTGCTCCCCAACAAATATGAGAGGCCAGTATTAAATGTCTTTCTACTCTTGGAAGTGGCATGGAGCCCAACATCTGTTAAAGATTAATGAGTTCCTCCTCCAAGACCCTATTCATGAGAGTCTTCTTCCCATCTCCCCAGGTGGGTGAAGAGACAGGTGCTTTTAGCAGTGCGGGTTTTAATGTGAGTTGGAAGCTGTAGCAAACAAAGTTGGCATGAAAAGAATTCTTATTAGAATATTTTCCCAGTGTCAAACTAGTTTATTGCTTTTCTAAAAATCCCCTAAGGAGTAAATGATGATATTGTAAATGAAGGGTATTGATAATATTAGTTTAAAATTATACCTTGAGAAAACATTGCAGAGTCGATGGGAGATGTTTCTTTAAATATATTTTTGAATAAGTTAAAATGATAAATTTGGTAGACTTCCCAAACTACAAAGAGACAATAAGGGACAAGTTAATTATATATTATCCAAAATTATGCAAGAAAAGCAGTGAGGTTCATGGAAGGCAGGGGGGAGCAGAGAAAGAAAGCAACTTTAACTTTAAATGTGTTCTCAAAGCCCCCCCTCCCTGCCAGCTGGCTTGGAGAAGGCATTAGTCCAGGTGTGTCAAACACGCGGCCTGGGGGCCAGATTAGGCCCCCGGAGGGCTTCTATCAGGCCCGCAGTGTAACTGGCTGTTCATCTGCTGCTGCTTCTAGTTCTGCTGCTGCATCATCATTGTAGATTTGCAGCTTACAGATACACACTTGAACAGCATATTCAAGATTGCAACAGCACAGACATTTTGATGCAGTAATTCAGAGCAAGAGGTGTCAGTTATCAGACACCATTAAATAAAATATTGCAAGAGTGCTAATGTTTTAAGCATGTTTTTATTTTAAGTTAAAAAAAACCTTTTGTGTTTGTGTCCTTTATAAAGTTGATATCTCTACTACCTGGCATTACATTTTATGACACACATGGCCCAGCTCAGCAAGGTCTCATTTATGTCAGATCCGGCCCTCATAACAAATGAGTTTGACACACCTGCATTAGTCTCTTCAAATTCCTTCTCCAAACTAAGCCAACTGGTGGGGGAGGGGGGCTTGGAGAACACATTTTAAGTTGAAGTTGCTTTCTTTCCACCTCTTCCCCCCTCCCCATTTATTTGCTTTCTTTTACCTTTCTCTTTCTCTTTTCCCCTTCCTCCCTCCCTCCATCCCCATCTATTTTCCTTCCTTCCTTCCTTCCTTCCTCTTTCTCCCTTTCTTTCTTTCTCCCCCTCCCTCATCTATTTTCTTTTTTTCTCCCCCACCCTCCCCTAATCTATTTGCTTTCTTTGTTTCTTTCTCACCTTCTTTCATTTCACCTCTTTCATTCTTTCCACCTTTCTCTCTCCCTTCCTCCTGTCCTTCCTTCCCCTTCCTCCTCTATTTGTTTTTTCTTTCTTTCTCTCTCTTCTTTCCTCCCCATCTATTTGCTTTCTTTCCTTCATTCTTTCTCTTTTTCTCTCTTTCCCCCTCCCTCCCTCCCTCCTTTCCTTCCTCCTGCCTCCCTCCCCCATCTATTTGCTTTCTCTGTTTCTCTCTTTCTTTCCACCTCTTTCATTATTTCTTTCCACCTGTCTCTCTATTTCTCTCTCTCTTAGACAAATAAATATTGTTAGCAAACAAACAAATATCATTGGACAAATAAATATCATTATCAATACCTGTTTTTACCCTTTTGTTTTTATTTTTGGCAGTCTCCTTTAATTTTAATGAAAAGCAGATTTGCATATTTTCCAATTAAAAACGTATGTGATGTCTGTTCATATTTTGTGGCTCTCAAACACCTGACACTTATTTTATGTGGCTCTTACGTAAGTGAGTTTGGCGACCCTGGTCTATCGCCACCATAGGCCTGGCGGAACATCTTTGTTTTACAGGCCCTGCAGAACTGCATCAAGTCCTGCAGGGCCCTGATCCCTCTTGAGAGAGTGTTCTGCTAGTGCTAGAGCCAAAAAGGCTCTGGCTCTGGTCAAGGCTAAGCAGATCTCTTCTGGGCTGGGGTTCACTCTTTTGTTCACTAACTTCCACACACACACACAGGCCTGTATTACAATAAATTGGGTCCCTAGTCTTCTGTGAGCAGAGGGGTATACTGCTTATGCAACATGGAGAGGATTTGTTTATTTATTTGTCAGACAGCATATGGGTCACAGATATTGTGAACTAGGAAAAGATCCATTCTTGAAGCACTCGTCTTTTGGATCTAAACAATTTTTTTAATTTACTGTTATGGACCAGTCAGGGCTCAGCGACAGTGAGAACTCCTCAGAGGAGGAGTGTCCTTGTGTAGCCTGCCTGCAGTCGACAGGAGTGTCAGCTAGCTGCCATTGTCATTCCGGTTCCTGTGTAGTATCCTTCACCCCCCCCTCTCATTCCTTGTTTGCTTGAGTTATGTTATGTAGTCCGCGGAACTTGCCAAGGTCGTGCAGCTGGTTGTAGGGGGAGAGCTTCGCCTAGAATGTTTTGGGTATCTCGCATGTGAACTGAACCTGTGTTGACATTATAGAACTGTTGCGTTCCCATGCAATGGGCGCGAACTGTATGGTCTATTCCCGCCAGCGGGAACTGGACTCATTGGTCCTTACCTGGTTCAAATGTCTATATTATGCTTTCCCTGGCTACCTGTAGTTATTCCTAACAATGTCCTGTTCTGGTTAAACCAACGCTTTGAAATAAACCTTGCTTGCTTTTCAACGTGGAGTTGTTTTGAATGCTTGGGATCCAACAAGGAGTCAACCAGCAGGGGAATGAGGTTCAGGCATTCCCTGGCTTGCAGCTGAGAATTGGTGCAGAATCATCTCCACCCTCCAACTCTAATCTGGCAGTTGAAAGTTAGTCACCTGCCCCCATTTCCATGAGGTCACCAGCACCCTTGGAACATCACAGGAGAAGGCTCAGAAAAGTCTTATAGGCTAGGCAATAGTGTGTATGCCTCACTGCGCAGCGGCAGTGGAGATGATACTTTGCAGGATAGTCAGTGAGAAACTCATGGGCGTGCTCGCTAACTATGTGGGAAACTGCCTAAACTGATATTTGGTAACCTGGATTGCTTTGACATGGAGTTTCTGAAAATCCCTCTGGCTTTGTTGCTACTGATGTTGTAATGTGACACCAAAAGCCTGTTCTGGCACCAACCAGCCTCAGAACAATTACTTTGTGACCAAGTTTTATTTTAATAATGTCGCAACTATTTGTCCTTGGATTGCATTTTTATGATCGATTGCATGTACCTTCAAAGTCCCTTGGCATGCACTTCTCCCTTTAGCTAAGGAACAAACTACAACCTCAATTAAAAAGAGCGAAATCTGCTGTTACACACCTGTTATAAATCTGGACATAATTAACCTCAGGGTGGGAGATCTGTTCAGGTTTTCTTCATTTAATTTTTTGTTTTTGCATGACTTCATATAAAAACAAATGGAAAAGTGACACTCATTTTCCTTTGCAACACCAGTTTGCTACATTGTCAACTTGGTTTAATTTGTCAAAAACTGCCAAAAGCACAGAATATTTAATTTTACATAGGGGGAAAAAAACCTTGATACATTATTCTCCTTTGGATATATTATATTACATTAGGATACCTTTATTAGTATCAAAGAAGAAAAAAAGAGGGTGGTACCTGAGCAATTGTTGACATGGTAGTCAGAATCCAGCAGCTGATGAAGCTTCCCTTTTAATTTCTACTATACTAAATTAACAGAAGTTAAAATATTTCTAATTTTTCCACAGTTTTTAATCTTCACTATATTAAGTTTGAAGGCTTAAGTTAATTCTTAACTTTGCCCTCCAGAACTAATAACTTAGGTAGGTCTGACTGGAATATTGCATGCATACAGATTGGAAATACTGCAACATAGTGATAATTACTTCTGTCTTTATTCTGCTGAAACAGCACATGTGTGATTGCCCCATGGGATAATCAACATTTGGAAATCAAGGGCATTTTCAAGGGGCTACTAAGTCCTTATTGGGTAATGGTCTGAACTTGCAAAAGTTACACCCTCAACACGGTCATCATTTCTACAATAGTCCCATGTGTAATGACTTTACAGTAAAGTTTCATCAGAACTTCATGGTTTCATAGAGGGCATCCTTAACTGGAGCAGATAAACCATCTTCAGTTGGCCACCATCATAAGTGAAGAAAACTTAAGCTTGAGGGTTTTTTCCCCTATGTAAAATTAAATATTCTGTGCTTTTGGCAGTTTTTTATAAATCAAACTTAAGCTTGAGACCAATGCAACATCCAAAGAACCCTGAAACTGGTTACATAGGCACAAGGTGCTTTACATGGTTTTATTTTTCCTTAAACAGCTGCCTCCCATGTGTATGGCAAACTTATTCTGAAGCTCAGCTGTTCAAAGGAACAGCATTAAAAATGGGGCCCTAACCGGCTTTTTTGGATCTGGACCTGTCCATTGCTTTCAGCGGGAATAATAGTCCAGCAGAACAACCTGTCTGCACTACCTACATGTGTTCTAAACTGGAATTCATTTGCCCTGCATATACTTGAATATATAATATCCTGGTAACTGCAGGAAAAGTGGAAGGCAGTAGGAAAAGAGGAAGGTGCAACATGAGATGGATTGGCTCAATAAAGGACACTATGGCCTTCAGCGTGCAACACTTGAGCAACGCTGTTCATGATAGGATATTTTGGAGGTCATTAATTCATATGGTCACCATAACTTGGATTGGCTCAATAAAGGAAGCCATGGCCTCCAGTGTGCAAGACCTCAGCAAGGCTGTTTATGATAGGACATTTTGGAGGTCTTTCATTCATATGGTCGCCATAACTTGGAAGCAACTTGGTGACACATAACAAACACACAACTGCCATTGCATCTCATTCCATGGCTGAGACAGTGTGCTATAGTGGTTAAAGTGTTGGAGAGCAAAAACTTCAGCTCAAGCCCCCACTAGGGCCATGAAATTCATAGAGTAATCTTGGGCTAATTGTTCTCTCTCAGCCTAATCCACCTCAAAAGGTAATTGGTGGGAGGAAGGGGGTCACCCCCGTCCATGTCCACCAGTCTGAGAGGAAGGCTAGTACATAGATATGGGGAATGAATGTTGGCATAGAGATCTTCATGATGCACAGAAGGTCAGCAGAACTATCTAGGATTGTACTGCAAACCATTGCTGCTCCTTTACGTCTACCTGGTATTAATATCTTCAGACCAAGATATTTTAAAAATCTCAATTCAAGAATTAAGGGTACTAGGAACATAGGCATAATCTACGTGGGGGCTGAGGAGCTGGTGGCCTCCCCGAAATTTTGCATAGGGTACTGATCCTCCCCCGGGGGGAAACCAGAGCCTTGCCACCCATCCCCCGTGCCCCCACCCCATTTTGAAAGCTGAGGGTTTTTTCCCTCCGCTTTCCATCGGATGGCTTGAGACTTGAAGGGAAGTGAGGGTGGGGGCTTGCTTCCTGGAAGCTAAGCCCCACCCCCGAGCTCCCAGCAGCCCTCAATTCAGCCTGGAGGAGCTGGAGGCGGCACGTGCCTTGACTACTTTCCCGCCACGCAGACTGCAGAGGTAAAGTAAGGAATGGAGCTGGCTGGGGCAGCAAGGATGGGGGGATGTTTTCAGGGGTGGGGGTGGGCAGCCATGTGGGGGGAAGCAAGGCCCCGGGGGGTCCCAATGCAGCCCTCCCTCTCTGCATCCCAACGGCCGGGGGCCTAGGTGCTCCATCCGTCCCTTCGGTCAGGCCTTCCTTGCTCCGCTGGCAATTTGCAGCCAGCTTCCCTTTCCCGGCCAGTCCTTGCCAGCTGCTGCAGTCACACTTTTGAAATTCGCCGGTCGACTTTCCTTTGCATTGGAGGGGGGTGGAGGTGAGTGTGTGTACATTCGCCTAGGGGAACTTCACTGGTTGACTTTACTTTGCATTGGAGGAGGGTGGGGGTGTGTGCGCATGCTTGTGTGCAGGAGGATTCCTTGGCACCAGAATGTGCTCTTGCTTGCAGCCCTCCATTTCCATCTCTCTTCATCCTTCCTTCCTTCCTTCCCCATCTATTTGCTTTCGTTCCATTTCTCTCCTTCCTTCCCTCTTACCTCCCTCCTTCCCCATCTATTTGCTTTTTTCATCTCTCTCCTCCCTCTTTCTTTCTTTCTTTCTGTCTTTCTTTCTTTCCTGTCTCCCCATCTATTTGCTTTCTTTCTATTCCCTTCCCTCTCTCCCTCCTTCCTCATCTATTTGCTTTCTTTCAATTTCTCTCCTCCCTCCCTCCCTCCCTTCCTTGTCTCCCCATCTACTTGCTTTCTTTCCACCCCTCCCTCCCTCCCTTGTTAAAACATCCCTAGTTAGGGTTGCCAGGTTCCCCCTGTCCACCTCTTGTGTGGCCTGATACAGGTTGGGAAACTCCTGGAGATTTGGGGATGGAGCCTGGGGAGGATTGGGATCTGGGTTCTCAGTGGGGTATAATGCCATAGAGTCCACCCTCCAGAACATCCATTTTCTAAAGGGAAACTAATCTTTGTAGTCTGAAAATGAGCTGTAATTCCAGGGGATTGGCTTGCATCTGCTGAATCACCCTGCTTCATGTAGGATGCAGAACAGCCATGTGGAGGAGGGGAGGGGTGTTATTCTGCCAAAAATAAGAGTGTTTGGGTTTGTCATTCCAGTCCCAGAACACCTCTGCTGCTCCCAGGGCCCCCTCCCCAAATCCCACATGGCTCCACCTCCATAGATAGTTACAATGGCCTGTGATGTCACTAGCTCCCCCCTATGATGTCATTGGGTCCCAGTTCTTTTAATGACTTAGCAATGTCTCTGGCCCAGCCCCAGACCCCCACCCGGGAAATTGGAAAGTCTACGCCCATGTCTAGGAAGAATAGGATACCATACTGTTCTTGGCGATTAGCCCTAAATCTCTGATAGGGCTACTTTCCCAAGATCCCCTTTCCATTATAATCCCTATAGGCACCACTAGCATCTAGTACAGTTAGCTTTAGTTAGCATCTAGTACTGTAGCATCTAGTACAGTTAGAACCAGTTTGGTGTAGTGGTTAGGTGTGTGGACTCTAATCTGGGAGAACTGAGTTTGATTCCCCACTCCTCCACTTGCAGCAGCTGGATGACCTTGGGCAAGCCATAGATCTGTCAGAGCTGTTCTTGAAAGAGCAGTTTGTGTCAGAGCTCTCTCAGCCCCACCTACCTCACAGGGTGTCTGTTGTGGGAAGGGGGAGGGGAAGGAGTTTGTAAGCCGCTCTGAGACGCCAAGTGAAAGGCGGGGTATAAATCCAATCTCTTCTTCTTTATTCTTTGAATAAACCAAGGTCCTTCATCTGCAAATGACCTCCCTATTTTGAAAAACAATACTTCCTGTCACTCTCCATGATATAGGTCATCCTGTAGAGAGAATTGCCCATATACACACCATTGGGTCTTAATGAAGAGATTGATTGGATACGTATGCTATACATGTCAGTGTATTCTGTTTGGTTTCTTATCTCTACGTGATCTATGTTCAGCTTCTTTGGTTACTTTGTACTGACTTCCTCATTCGGAAGGTTTAACCAGGTTCCACACATGATGCAGGGATTGCATCATCCCCCACCACTTCTATATCTGATCTTGCAGTTCCTCACCTTTGCCTCACTTTTGCACACGCTGAGATGACAGAAACGTGGCCAGAGATAGGTTTGTATATAAAAATTGTTTTTTAAAAATTAATTAAAATAATATTATAAAAAGGATTTGGACATTGTCATTCACTGTTAGAAGGGACATGGCTTATGTTACAGTGCATATGCCTTCTTTTCCATAGATTAATTGGTGAGAGATATCTTTTCTTGTGGGCCAGCTCACGATTATATACAGGCCTGTTTTTAAAGTGGAGCCTCCTCCTGTAGTGTAGAAGAAGAAGAAGAAGAAGAAGAGATTGGATTTATACCCCGCCCTTCACTTGGAGTCTCAGAGCGGCTTACAAAGTCCTTTCCCTTCCCCTCCCCACAACAGACACCCTGTGAGGTGGGTGGGGCTGAGAGAACTCTGACACAAACTGCTCTTTTTCAAGGACAGCTGTGCCAGAGCTTGTGACTGACCCAAGGTCACATCAGCAGGTGCAAGTGGAGGAGTGGGGAATCAAACCCGGTTCTCCCAGATTAGAGTCCGCACAATACTCCTTCTACGTTGATCACCATCCGTTTAGCCATGATTATCTGACATTATTGTAACAACCCCTTTTTTATTATTTCCAGGAATCATTTCAAACTTACCTGGCCCTTAAATGATATTTCATGTTTTATGTGTGTACAATACGGTTTTAGGCCACTGAAGAAGGCCCTCGGGGCCAAAATGCATCTGGTCTACTGGCCTCTTATGAAATATTCATTTGTGTGACTTTATAATTGGACGTGGAAGTCCAATAGGCTCCTGTATATGATACTTTTATTTTATATAGATGTATAATATTTTTAACTGCTAATTGTTACACTGTGTAATAAATATTTTGTTACATTTCTTATGCTTGTTACACTCAACCTTTTGAGTACCTAACTTGTTGTTCAGGTTGGGTTTGGTTCCCTTTGCTTTTTGTTCACACACTCAAGGGGTTCACCTCCCAATGAAGGGCCACCTTCCTTTAAGTCTTGACCCTCCTCATTACATTGCCTGAGAACATGACCTCTTACTCCCCAATTCTATTACTGTAAAATGTATATTGCTTACCGGTTTTTGGAAGCCGCCCTGAGCCCGCCTGGCAGGGAGGGCGGGGTAAAAGTGAAATAAATAAATAAATGTATGCTCTCTTTTTAAAAAAAAAAATACCTCTTTTACCTGAAAGGTAACTACATTGGGGCTTTTCCCCTCAATATCAATCTAAAATTACCCTCCTGTCCAGTTTGGTGTAGTGGTTAAGTGTGCGGACTCTAATCTGGGAGAACTGGGTTTGATTCCCCACTCCTCCACTTGCACCTGGCTAGATGACCTTGGGCAAGCCATAGTTCTGATAAGAGCTGTTCTTGAAAAAGAGCAGTTTCTGTCAAGAGCTCTCTCAGCTCCACCTACCTCACAGGATGTCTGTTGTGGGGAGGGGAAGGAGTTTGTAAGCTGCTCTGAGACTCCGAGTGAAGGGCGGGGTATAAATCCTATCTCTTCTCTTCTTCTTCCATGGGCAAAAAATAACAATGCCACCATTACCCTGCTTCTTCTCCCTTCATCTCTCTCAAAGGCCAAATGGGACTATTGATGACAGCAGGGGGGAGGGCTAGCATAAAAGGTCCTGTTCACTTTCACTAGTTCCAAAGGTCAGGATATGAATACACACACACACACACTGTTGAGACAAGGCTGGAATGAAGCTTGGCTGCCTACCTCCTCTTACTGCAGCCCGCTGCACCCTCCGAAATGCTACCCCTAGGGGCAAGGCACCCACAGGAACAGTGCTTAGCATGATCTGGGGGCCTGCAAGCAGAAAGTGTCATCAGCAAAAGTCGGCCCTTCCATCAGCAGAAAACGAGCTTGGGATCCAACCCATTAATGCAACAAAAACTAGCTATAGCATAACTCAGTGATTTTGAGAATCTTTGGCACTGAACGACTGACCTTCTGCCACAGGACAATTCCACATTGCAAAAGATCTGGCAGCATGTCCTACCTCGGAGAGAATCAGTCAGGACACCAGCCAGATCTGCTGGTCCATCAGTTGCCTCACGCGGAATGAGGAATCACTCTTTTTTCAGGGAAGATTGGCAGCTGTGGGCAAGAGATCCGCCAGTGATGAGCACTGTAAGAGGCTGGGGGTGGACATTTGTACATGCTTCGTTCTTGGTTGCAGTAAACAGGCAGGCCACAAGATGCAGTAGTAGCCATCTTTAATTCAAAGACCGACTCAGGTTACAGGGAACCTCTTTCAGCTAAACATAACAACAGTGAAGAAATGTTTACTCCTTCTGGTCATTTCGCAGCTCAAAATTATCATCACTGAACTGAGTGTCCTAAGGAGGGGGTCTTCTCCCCTTCCCTATTGGTGAAAAATCAGTGTGTGTGTGTGGGAGGGGATGATTATGAGCTGGAAAGGGCAAGGGTTAAATATCCTCACTGTTTACCTGGTTCATGGTCTTCCAGCTTTATTTTGGAAAATGTGAAGGAAAGAAACACAGAAATCATCATGCATTGTGTGGACCACAGTTTGAAAACCACTGATATAAGCAGGGCTTTTTTTGTAGAAAAAGCCCAGCAGGAACTCATTAGCATAATAGGCCACATCCAACAGCAGAAATGCATTAGCATATTAGGCCACACCCCCAACAGCACAGCTCATTAGCAAATCAGGCCACACCTCCATGCCTTCCCTTAGCTTGCCCGGGCGCCCCGTGGCTGCAGGGCACCGAGGCTGCTGCTATTGGCAGTGTACCGCCCCCCCCGGGCTACAGAGATCCTGGGAACACTGGGGAATGGGTGGATCCAGATGTTGAGGAGGGCCCTAAAAGCAATGGATCAGAAGAATCTGGGGCAGGTGGAATTGGAGCGTAGACATGGAGCATCAGGCATGGAAGGTGGAACAAAGTAACACCCCAGGATCTCTGTCCAGCAAATGCAATACCTGTAGCTATAGCCAGATGTGGGGTAAAAGTTGTTTACCCACCACTTGTTTTCCATGAAGACTGTGCAAGCAGCAATAGGCCAGCGGCCTTCCACCAGCCTGCTGTGTACATCCATTCTGCATGTGGCCCAGGGCCCATCTGCCCTACCTACATCAATTAATGGTTACTTTAACTATTATGAAAAGAAAAAGATAATCTATATTTGCATTTGGGAGAATCACCATTATCCATGATTTTAAATTGCGAGTTCAGCTTACTCCTTTCCAGCAGTGCATTTTAATGCAGCCAAATCATATAAGTAAGCCAGGACTTATGAAGGAGTAAAATGTGAAAGAGGGGATTGTTTCAGAGGAGATTGCGATGGAGGAGATTGCAATGGACAACAGCTAAATATGATGTCTCAGAATGATGCTGCATTTCTGAAAGGTTATTGAAGTTATAACCAAGACTTAATAAGGTTTTATACAAAACCAATGTTACTTCTCAATACAACACTGATGGGTCAGCTAGGGTTTCTAGAGGGACAGACAGTGGGACTACAGTTCCCAGTTATAAAACCAAAATGTGAAGCAGTTCAAAAAATTATTTGAGATCTGTAAAACCATTTGCAGAAATAGATACAAGTATTACCCTGAGACATCACAGGATGCTCAGTGAATTCAGACAGAGAACATAAGCAATAGTTCCTCTTCTTTTTCTGCTTCCAGAAAATGTGAACTCGGTCATCTCCCCTGTGGTGAGAAGCACAAGCTCCAGATGCACAAATAGCTCATCACAGAGTCTTTCATACATGGAAAAGAGCACTTTGCTGCAGGTCAAAGAATGCCCATCTGCCTTTTCAGCCTTTCCCTGATGCTTCTACTATAGAAGCTATAGCAATAAGAGAGTGGTATCCTATCCACATATAATAACTCTAAATGCAACAGGTTGATTAGATTACTTTGTGGAACTTATTCCATGCTGCCGTCTGCCTGCCCATTTTTAAATATAATTGGTGGTCACTTTATTCACGCAACCTGGGTTGTGGGAAAGTTTGACTCCTTAAAAAAAAAAAAGTGCCCCCAAAGCAAGCATGCCATATTTGTGCAGCTAAAGGAATATGGTTGGATAGGGAGAGAATTGTGCCACTCACCAGCTGAAGAGTGCAACCACAAGCCACAGAATGTTTACAAAGGCTATCGGTGTGACTACCGTATTTCCCTTACCCAGCTAAGTTGTATTGTACGTTTATGTTCAAAAAACACAAAGAACAAAAGCACAGCCCAGGTTAAACATCACTGTACACTTTCACTGGGGAATACTGTACATTTAACTTGCAAGAGAAAATCATTCGGAAAAGCAAGCAAACCCTGGCTGCATCCACACAGCTATTTTGCATTTGTTGCCTCCACAAATGCAATGGAATTTCCACACAAGACTCTTCTGTGCAGTTTCTTCTATCAGTCACCATTTCCCCTGCCAAGCCACCTGAATATAGTGCAATAGCACTGTAGCAATGAGTGATTTTTTTTTAAAAGCCCTCCAGTGGCACGGTGGAGAATGTAGTGGCTGTGAGAGGCTGACCAAAGAAAAGAGGCACTGATAGGGCTGGACCTTCACAAACACAATCTTTTCTATCCATGGTGTGTTAATATGATTGGACTGGTGGTACCCCCACCCCCCAAAAGATTGTAATAAAGTACGTTTCAGGAAGAGCACACCAAGGACAAATTAAACCCTGGAACCTGGGCAATTAGAGCACAATGTTGTCTGGATGCTTGTTTAAAAAATGATCCCGTTTGGAAGCAAAAGCAGAGAAAATGTCCATGTAGAAGCGGCAGCCACTGAGATGCTCACAGGAATGGCTGTACCACATCCAGGCCTTCTCTCATACAGTGCCCTTCATGTTTTGTACATACAGATAACATCCTAGTTCAGCTACAGAGATCTACACAAATCAATTGGCTTATATGGGCATATTTATTCAATAATATTTGTCCTGCCTTTCATCCAATGAGCTCATGGCAGTGTACAACATTTCCTTCCCCCTCCATTTTATCATCACAACAACCCCGTGAGGTAGGTTAGGCTGCAAAAGAGTGACTGGCCCAAGGTCACTCAGCAAGCTTCAGGGCACAGTAAGGTTTCAAACCTGGGTCTCCCATATCCTACTCTGACACGCTTACCACTGCACCACACTGGTTCTCTCTTGCTGGATTGGGAATGCTTGGCATAAATCAGATGTACATTTAATGCATGCCCAACCGAGGATGTCGTAAATATGCGTACAAATACAGTTGTTAAGTTCGGCTCATACTTGTGTACATTTAATTATCTTAGTCCAAAACATATTACAATAAAAAATGACAAACTCTGTCGGAAACAAGGGAGAGACAAAAAATGCCCAGTGTGACTTTCCAGATCTGTGTTTATAGATCACGAGGTCCCGGATGTATTGCGTCCCTTGTTTTGTCCATTTCTCTCCCCAAGTGAAAAACTGTTAAGCTTCTCCACATCAGTTGATTCTAATGGGAAGCCACTAGAAGTGTTTACAAAGCAGGCATGTAGCTTAATCTATTTAGTAGGAGGTAAACCTACATCCCTTCTCATTTGGTGGCCAAAGTCCCACCAAATGAGAAGGGAGCACTCACTGGAGAAGACCCTGATGCTGGGAAAGATTGAAGGTCAAAGAAGACGGGGACGGCAAAGGATGAGATGGTTAGACAGTGTCTTAGATGCAACGAACATGAAATTAAGCAAACTTCAGAGGACGGCAGAAGACAGGAGGGCCTGGCGTGATCTGGTCCATGGGGTCGTGAAGAGTCGGACTCAACTGTGCGACTGAACAACAACAACAACAAACCTACATCCAAAGTGAAAGTTGCTAACTGTTGTTGGTCTTAAAGGTGCCACTGGACTCAAACGTTGTCCAAGTTAGCTGTGTCATATAAATGCAGGTATATGAATTAACTGGAGCAAAGGAAGCAAAAACACTGGGGAACATCTTGGTATCTGCACAGCGTCTCTGTTGTGCTTCTGTCTCCTTCCTGTTTGCAGGTATAAAGGCTGGGCTTGGCCAGAGATATGAGTCCTGGTCAATGTTCCCTCCACAGAAGAGTCGGACTCGACTGTGCGACTGAACAACAATGTTCACTCTAAGCTGAAGAGTCTTGTCAGCAAAAATTCTACTTTGTGAGCTACTGGCATTAAAGTTGTGCATGAGCAATTTGGCTACTGCAGAAACTCGTTTGCTCTGGAGCCCTCCTTCCTGAGCGAAGACAAAAATGTATGAGCTGGAGCTAAAGAACTGTGAGCTAGCTCACACGAACTCAGCTTAGAGGGAACAGTGGTCCTGTTCCTTGATTCTTGGCCTGTGGCTGCAGATCAGGATGTGAGTTTGTAGCTGTTTGTTTTGTGTGTTTATTTATTTTGCTTATTTGATTTTTAAAAAAAATTAGGTACTGTTGAAAGCCATTTGTGGACCCTACTAGAGAGAAAAGTGAGGTAGTAAATTACTTAAATAAATGGAGGGGTGGAGGGTTCTCTCTCTTTCTCACACACATACACACAGATCCAGAACCCAAACCCAAGTTTTAATCCAAGCGTAGTTTCCTGGCTTGTGTGGAGAAAGCTAACAGTGGCTGATGTGTTCACCTTTATCTAAGTCGCAAGTAATAAGAGAGTTGCTTTCTAACTGTGATTCTCTGCCCGAGGAGGGGGACTTGAGGTGAGGTGACCACATCCATGTTCATTCATATCCCAGCTCAATGTCAGCTTGTTGTGATGTCTGAATGCAACCCTAATCTTATGTTGCGGGGATAAAGAAAATAATAATCAGTTCTATAACAGGAACCACCATGCCTCACAGCAGTGAAATTAATTTACAATCTTCCCAACCAGCTACATTTTGCAATTTTATGAAGAAATAAATATCCACCCTCCTCAGCGAATTACAATTGTCATTTCTTGTTCTTTCTTTAAAAAGCTGCAATAAATCAGAACAGATTAATTCTATCTCCAATTCAACAGTTAAAACTACAGTAAATAATTCCATACAGTCTTATTATTAGCTATTTAATTAGACAAGCATTTCCATTTTTTGTTGCAGCTTAGAGAAATTGCTTTCATAAAACCTTTAAATATTTAGCCCTATTAATTTTCTTTTAGAGACATTAAAATTAGCCCTAGGAAATAATATTTTTGAGTAAGTGATAATCCTTGCAATATGAATAGCATAACTCAAGAAGAGATTCCTGATAAAATAGCAATGTGTAAGGAAACTGAAACAACAAAACTGTGTATGGGGGAGCTCTTTTTCCAGATGTGTGCCTTAGATCTTCTTAATTGGTATACCTTTGTCTTACAAGCAACTGAAGTCCCAAGTCAATAGTGTTTAAGTACTTAAAAGTTAAATGCAGTTATTCATTCAGGATCAGGCAGCCTGGTCCTATGGATAGTTATCAGTTGCTATGGCAGTAATCTCAGCATGCTTGAAGGGCATATGATATAGTGATCAACCTGAAGCTGAGCAGGCCTTGGTCTGGTTAGCATCTGCATGGGAGACTAACTGGGTCCAGTATAGGTAACGTGTTCAGGGATGGGTACGAACCAAACCATAAAGCAAAATTCATCATGAATTTTCCCCTGTTCATGGTTCACGAACAGAAGCTCATGAGGGGCCTACCATCACAAACTTCCATGAACTTTTAGAGTAGTTCATGCAGTTCCTGGTGGTTCGTGAATGGAGCAGAAAGCAGGGTTTTAAAGGGACTCCAAGTCTCTTTAAACCCCTTCTTTCTGTTCCCCACAAGAGCCAAAAAACAGCTGAGGGGAGGGGAGGTGCTCCTTGATGTTCAGCTGTTCTGGGCTGTCTTGTGCAGTCCCTTTACATTTTAAAAGGGTTGTAGAAGACAGCCCAAAACAGCTGAACAGTGGGGAGTGCCTCAGTGCCATGCATCTGTTTTTCGGGCTGTCTTCAGTCCCTTTAAAGATTAAAGGGACTGCAGAAGACAGCCCAAAACAGCTGAATGACAGGGAGCACCTCAATGCCATGCGGCTGTTTTTCAGACTGTCTTCTTCAGTCCCTTTAAAGTTTAAAAAGACTGCAGAAGACAGCCTAAAGCGGCTGCATGCAGCGGTTTTTCTGGATGCCTTTAAAGGGACTGCAGAAGGCAGCTCAGAGCAGCTGTGCTCAGCTGTTTTTCAGCCTTTCTGCAAACTCCCTTTTAAAAGGGTTTGCAGGACTATGAACCACGAACCCATATTGTTTAAATATTTAGCCCTATTAATTTTCTTTTATGAGAGCCAGTTTGGTGTAGTGGTTAAGTGTGCGGACTCTAATCTGGGAGAACCGGGTTTGATTCCCCACTCCTCCACTTGCACCTGGCTGGATGACCTTGGGTAAGCTGTAGCTCTGATAAGAGCTGTTCTTGAAAAAGAGCATTTTCTGTCAGAGCTCTCTCAGCCCCACCTACCTCACAGGATGTCTGTTGTGGGGAGGGAAAGGGAAAGGAGTTTGTAAGCTTCTCTGAGACACCTTTGGGTAGTGAAGGAAGGGTAGTGAAGGAAGGGATATAAATCCAAACTCTTCTCCTTCTTCTTTCAGAGACATTAAAATTAGCCCTAGAAATCATATTTTTGACTAAGTGATAATCCTTGCAATATTAATAGCATAACTCAAGAAGAGATTGGACACTGGACTCTGAGGTAATTATTTCAAAACATCAGACAATCCAATCAGTAAAATAATGTTTTGAGATGTAGTGATAGATCAAGCTACCCCTTTGACCCTGTGCAGCATTCATAACAGATTTCTAGTTATATTTTTAAAATGCATGAGCCATCCCCCTACAGGCTGTATTGTGCATCTTGAGGGGGATCCAGCATAGGACTTAGTGGATCCTTGTTCCACATTTCCCTACCCCAGCTGGCTGAGCTGAAGGTGAGGAGTTTAAAGACATTTTCACAGGACTGAAAGGTGTGACTTTTCACCAGTTTTCCAGGAACTGTTGTTTTCATCTGCACCTGTTCAGACGTGCTGTCCTGAATTTTTTTAAAATTGGATTTATACCCCGCCCATCACTTGGAATCTCAGAGTGGCTTACAAACTCCTTTCCCTTCCCCTCCCCTACACCAAACTGGCTCTCCCACACCAAACTGGCTCTCCCACACCAAACTGGCTCTCCCACACCAAACTGGCTCTCCCACACCAAACTGGCTCTCCCACACCAAACTGGCTCTCCCACACCAAACTGGCTCTCCCACACCAAACTGGCTCTCCCACACCAAACTGGCTCTCCCACACCAAACTGGCTCTCCCACACCAAACTGGCTCTCCCACACCAAACTGGCTCTCCCACACCAAACTGGCTCTCCCACACCAAACTGGCTCTCCCTTTTAGCTTTGTATTGCCTTCACTGACATCACATTCATTATCCCTGATTGGCTAGGAACAGTCCAGAAAACACGAGAGGTTTACTCTAAATCAGTTCTTCTCACTGTTGGCAGTATGGAGCTAAATCTAACTGCCTAGGAACTATGGTGATACTACCATGTTTATGATCCCCAACTGGCTAGAATCTTTCTAGGAAGATGAAAAAAGTCCAAAAATGTTGTCACTTTCTGAATCTCCCCCCCCCCCCAAGTACTTTTTCCACCCCAAAGTACCAATTTGACCCTGAAAATAGAAAGGGGAGGAAGTAAAATTTGGCAGGACTATTTAAATAATAATCCCTCACCCAGAGGGAGGAGATGGCAGGGTTTCCCATGATCCCTGGCACGAACTCTGATCTATAAGTTACTAAGCAGACTAGATCAAACCACTTAGTGTTTAAATCTATACATGACAACTGCCATTTGGAAATGGCAGTAGCTTTCTTTCTGGGATACATCTCTGCTCTCAGTCATCTAGTCACTCTTTCATTTCCAGCCAGCCACCCCTCGAAGTTGATTGTTCCCTCACCCCTCACCCCTTTTCCGGAATCTCTCCTCAAGAGAGAAAAAGGTACATTGAAGCATGTCACACAGTCTCTTAAACAGTTCCTGAATTGATCTGTCACAGCATAGGCAGGTAAGAGGGCGTCGCATCTCAAAGGCAGAACGCAGCAGAATTCGTGGAAGAACCTTTGAGCCATCAGCTTTGCTGTTTGAAACATCTTTTTTTCCCCTTTGTCTTCCAACACATTCTTGCCTCAAGTTCTTACCAAATATAGAATGTGTTCTTTCAAGAGCATTTATTTTCCTCCATGTGAAATACCTAAAGAAAAATAGTGGCACATTTGGTATACAAGACATGTTACTGGTTACAGTGGGTTAATTCACCTCACAACAATGTTGTGCTGACCCCAGTATTACCACATAATTCCTTTGCTGATCAATATTTCCTCTCAGAGTTTTCTGCAAAAGTTAACCAGCAGTAATATACACATATAAATATTTTCATTGCTTCCTCTGGCAAAACCATCACATCACTGTCGCCTCTGGCTCAACACATTAAAAGTCAGATGTGTTCCTTTACAGGTACAGCTCAGTGTAATTTGTTTATTTTGCTTTATATCCTGTCTTTGGACATGTTACTGGTTACAGTGGGTTAATTCACCTCACAACAATGTTGTGCTGACCCCAGTATTACCACATAATTCCTTTGCTGATCAATATTTCCTCTCAGAGTTTTCTGCAAAAGTTAACCAGCAGTAATATACACATATAAATATTTTCATTGCTTCCTCTGGCACAACCATCGCATCACTGTCGCCTCTGGCTCAACACACTGAAAGTCAGATGTGTTACTTTACAGGTACAGCTCAGTGTAATCTGTTTATTTTGCTTTATATCCTGTCTTTGGTAAAATCCCCAAGGCAGTTAACAAGGGCCACTTAAAATAAGCAATACCGATGCACATCCAAACAAAAGGTTAACAGCAGCATAAGTACAAACTCAGAAACCCACCACAGAGAACAGAAACCACCAACTAAATCAGAAACAGCAGGAGCAAAAGAATATAGCTAGGCTGCCTTCACCAGCTGCCCTGACAGCATCTCCTTAGCCTGGCACAGAAATACCAGCAGTTAAAGAGTGAGAGGAACTTCTCTTAAAAGACAGTGGTGGCGAACCTATGGCACGGGTGCCAGGGGTGGCACTCAGAGCCCTCTCTGTGGGCACGTGTGCCATCGCCCCAGCCAGGCCCAGACCATTATTAAAGTGTCGAATTCTCTGCCAAATAATTTTAAGTAAATGAAAGCATTTGGGATTGCTTTCCTTACTTTGTTTGGATCATCTTAAGTTAATGTATGAGTTGTTTTTTTCTACAGTAAAACCTCAGTATTCAGGTTAAATTGCCGTGTTGGCACTTTGCAATAAATAAGTGGGTTTTGGGTCGCAGTTTGGGCACTCGGTCTCTAAAAGGTTCGCCATTCACTGTTCTAGGGTCTTGAGAAGGCCCTGTCTCACAGAGCCACCTACCATACTTCTGACTGTGGGAACATATGAAGGAGGATCTAAACATGAGGTAAGTCTGTTATCAGCTGATGTAAGCATTTAAATTTCTTGGGACATATTACAGGAGGGCACCTGTTAGGGATGTGCATTTGGGTGTATCTGAGCCAAATACACATTAGAGAACGTGTATCTGGGTGCATTTCATCCGAATACACATTACAGAATCTATTAGATTATTTGGCAATGCTGATCCCAATCCCCACCCCGATTTTGTTTTTTTTGGGGGGGGGTCGGAAATATTCAGCAATGTCAAATATCTACAGTTTAAGGGTAATTTAAATATTTGCAGAGTTGGCCTTTCCCCACCTTTTGCTCTGGTTTCCGGGGCAACAGGAAGGAGGGGGGATGAGGCATCTTTGCTTGCAAATCGGAAAAGCACCTTCGGGAGAACTGTGGTGCTTTTGGGGCAATCATTGCAGCAGTGGCTTTTGCAAAGTTGTTGGTTTCAAATATAGAGTTCAAAAACCTTATTTCTACCACCACCCCCATACCAGGTTTCCCAGGGAACAGGAGGGAGCGGGGAAGGAGCAGTGGCAAATGGGATTCTACACTAGGGGGAGCAGTGCTCTTTGCCCAACCACAGAAGTTGTTTCATGGCTGGCCTTTCAGATTCTTCTAAGCATGGACAAAGAGCACAAAAGCAGGGTCTGGCTGAGCTAGACTTGGGATTGCCAGGTCTGATTTGGAAAATACCTGAAGGCTTTGGGGGTGGATCCATGAGAGGGCGGGGTTTGGGGAGGGGAGAGGCCTCAGCACGGTACAATGCCACAGCGTCCCCCCTTCAAAGCAGCCGTTTTTTCCAGGGGAGCTGATATGTGTCAGCCACCTTCCAGCACTCTGGCCGGAGTGGTGCAATGGCCATGCAAAGCCCTCTCCATTGGGTCAGCTACTGGAGCACTGCCTGCAGAGGTGCCCACAGGTGCTGGGACTGGGCAGGGGTCTGCTGCTCAGGCTGCCCCTCTTCCAGCTGTTATTGCTGAGACTCAGCAGCAGGAGGGGGATCTGCCTGAGCTGTCTTTTGGGGTGAGCTTTGGGGACGAGAGTTCTCCAGCTGTGGAACTTACCCCAGGGACACAGAGGCTGCTGGAGGAACTAGAAGAGAGGCCGAGTGCCCTTGCTCTAGTTCCTCCAGAGTCCAGCAGGCCTTCTGAGGAAGAACAGGAGGGGAAGCCAGAGATGGCGCAAGAGTAAGAGATGGAGGTGCACCCCAAGGTGTTGCCATCTCGACCCCTTCCCCCTCAGGCATCTCTTCCTGTCCCCCCCAAGGCACAGTGTGTCTGCCCTGAGCTCCTCACAGGAGGTGGCTCCGGGGGTGCCTCCAGTTGCTTGTCAGTGTGGGTGCTCCTACACCTTCCTAGTCTGGAAGCACTTGCAGTGTACAGAAGATCCTCACTTTGCACAGTGCCAGCTGTGTAGGGCCTGGATCAGTTGAGGGAGAGACCTGACTCATCTCTTGACTACTGGACTGCGATATCATCTGAAGAAGCACCACCAGGCGGTGCTTCTTCAGGAGGAAAGCGAGGCTGCTGCTGGGGTGCTCATGTGGCCACCACCAACCAGCCAGGAGATGAGTCGTCCTGCGACCACCTCCAGTGCTGTCCCTGAACAGTCTCTGGTAGGGAAAAGGCACCAAGCATCTCTGACAGAGATGTTTGGTGAGGTTGGCACTATGTTGCCTGGGGGGGGGGCAGCAGGTAGGGAAGAGGGTCACTCACCTCATTGGCAAGATGATCACTCTAGATGGCTGCCTCTTCTCCATGGTCAAAGACATTGGCTTCCACAGGCTGCTCCAGGATACTTATCCCTGGTACACGACCCCTTCTCACACCACGCTGAGCAGGGCCATGTTTCCCTCATTGTACAGGGCTGCCAGGGACTACGAGAAGGCACTGTTGTCCCACACTTGCATGAGGACTATGCATTTCATGTCTGATATCTGGACTTGCCCTCAGGAGCATCATGTGTGCCTCTCGTTGACTGTGCACTGGTGGCAACCCGACAACATTGTGGGTGGGGGTGGGGAAACCAGTGTTAGGCTGGGCGAAGGCTGCCGGGCCAACTACCACCAGGCTCTGCTCCACACTGAGGTTCTTGATGAGGCAAACATGGCAGACAACATCTTTGCCATCACTGAGAAACAGTTAGTGGCATGGGTAGGTAGGGATGTCTCAATGGGCTTCATAGTGACCGGTGGTGGTGTGAACATTCTGCACAGAATCCCAGTCTGGACTCTGAGATGTGTGATTTCAGACATCTCCTCCAGAAATGCCAGCATCTCATGAGTCACTTTTCTTGCAGTGCGAAGGGCATCTGCTGCGAGAGAAGCAGGTGCCGACAAGTGTGCCAGAGCACTGACTGATCAGTGACACGAGCACTCACTGGAACTCCACTTATGCCATGCCCGACCATTTGTTGGAGCAGAAGAGAGCCCTGACTGCCTTGATCTCTGAGGCCGGGACAGTTCAGGAAGAGAGCCAGCTCAACCAGGATGAGTGGTTGACCATCTCTCAGAGCGTGAAGGTTCTTAAGCCCTTTAAGAACCACCCACAGTTGCTCTCGTCTGATGTGGCTAGTCTGTCTCTGGCCATCCCCATGATCCAAACGGCTCATGAGGACTTGGCCTCCTTTCTGGAGCCAGCTGCAGGATGTGCAGACTTGCTTCCAGCAGTGCATGTGCTGGTGAAAAGGCCGCAAGATGGACTCGTGGCCTGCCTTCAGCCTCTCACACAGCAGAAGGTCTACCAGTTGGTGACCATGTGTGTGACCCACGCATCAAGGGCAGGATCCCCAAGCAGGCTGATCAGCTCATTCAATGGACAGATATTCTGGCAGGATCACATCATCAGTGTGCTGTATCCTGTCCCCCTTACTTTCCAGGGAATCTGGACAAAAACTGCCTGCATCTTTCCCCTTATCTCTTCGTAATAAAACAGGGTAGAGACATAACTATTTTTTTAAAAGAGATGACAATTTAGAGCAAGAAGTAGATCATGGCAACAGACTGTTACAGAGTTATTGCATTATAGTACAATGGTAACTGATTTAAGAAATGCCTTCCAGTGGCATGGAGAGGGAAAATGGCTTCCACAAGGGGCTGACAGAAAAAAAAAATTGGGCCAGCTTGGGTAGGATGTTGGAAAATGTTAGTCCTGTCCAGATGGTTTACAAATGGTGTTTCGGACAGTGTTCTTTCAAACAAGACCATTCACAAACCACATTTGAGGAAGAGCAGAGCGGAGCAGGAAAAAACGTAAGAAAGCGGACAATTAGAGGTGTACATCACGTGGATGCTAAGTGAAAGGGCTCCCAGTTTGGAAGCAAAGGTGAAACAAAACATCGATAGGGAAGAAGCCCGGCAACAAATGCCCTGTCCTTTAAAATGGTCTGACAACTACAGACTCACTGGCGCTCGTGCACACTTATGTGCCTAAAATGTAGTAATAACAAAAAATAATGACAGATTTTATACTGATAAGCCATAATTTTCTCCTGCTGGATACCCCTATAAATATACTGATGCAAACCATACTTTGCTGCGGTCCAATAAACCACTCAATTCACCCGATTCCAGTGTTCTATGAGAAAGGTAAGGATCTGCATACACAAGCTGTCCTATACAGCTTGTAATGAGGGGCCGGCAACAGTTTTCATTTCCTTAAAGGTTCTGATATGCCATCACAACGATTTATAACTTGAGAAATGAAGAGCAAACAAACCAAACTAGAGAAAACAATCTCTTTTCAGATATGCTGCATGAATTCTGGCTTACAAAATGGCTGCTGAGGCTACAGGCAGGAAAATTCCAGAGAAACTAAGACTGGTAAATCCTGATATGCTATAACTACCAACATATTCCAACCTATGGTTTGGATCCAAGCTATACTTGGGAATGACCATTTCCATGGACAGAATGAATAGAGGGGAAAGCTATCTGTGGAAACAACAAGTTCAGTGTTGAGGAACATGACATGGCCCCCAAATGCCACTCCTGGGGGATAGTAACTTCCAGGAATATGAGTCTGCAGCGGGAAAGAGGAGATGAGAAAGCCATGCTCCACAGACAGAAATTGTTCTGTCTCCAGAGGGCTTTGTTTCTATTTGTACTGTGAAGTAATTTTGTTTCTTGACTGACCAGATGGAAAAGGAGAGAAAATAAAGTGAAGGAGGAGGAGGAGGAGGATTTATACCCCGCCCTTCACTCGGAGTCTCAGAGTGGCTTACAATCTCCTTCCCTTCCTCTCCCCACAACAGACACCCTGCGAGGTAGGTGGGGCAGAGAGAGCTCCTTCAAGGACTGCTCTTGAGAGAATAGCTCTGAGAGAACTTGTGACTGACCCAAGGTCACACCGGCAGCTGCATGTGGAGGAGTGGGGAATCAACCCCAGTTGTCCCGGATTAGAGTCTGCACTCTTAACCACTATATCAAATTGGCTATCATTGTTGTACAGCTTCAGGTCTGAACCTTGCTAACTTCCCCATTGTTTCATGACCTGGAAACTTGCCAAACACCAAAATAAAGCACTCCTTCTTAAAAGCTAGAACTTCACTGAAGGCCATTTCTCATAGATCCCGCATGGTATAGAGGTTAGTAGGGATGTGTGCTGAGAAAAAAAAAATCATTATAATATCAAATCTGGGCTTCAGGGAAGGGATGCTTACCGGAATTGCTAATTTTCAGGTAGGACATTGCTGGTTTGGGATTCAAATCCATGTGATTTTGGAGTTTGGGAGCATTATTTTCAATGGTGAATGTATATAAAGCTCTGTGGCAATTATAATCTAAAATAGATTGAACAAAAGGGTTCAGTTTTACAGACCCCCAAAATAGCAGGTGGTAGCCTAGTAGGAGAGTTACAGCTGGCCATGGTGTTAAAAAAAACCTGTCCACATTTTCCTACTCTTACAGTGACTGACAATAAAAGTATTGCAACTTTCCATCAAAAGCTCTACATTTGCCATCATTCCTGGTTGTGTTGTGTTTGTTTCCTTTCACAAAGTGAAAGTGGCTTCCTTCGCAACCCTCCCCACCATAATTATTCCCTATAGGGTACTTTTTGTGGAGACTGGTATGGGTGTTTTTCAATCAAAAGACACCAAAATTGCAGCAGAGTGAGTGCTGTCCACTAAAGAATCCCCAAGTTTCAAGCAAAGTAGACCAATGGGAGGAACAAGGTGCTCTAGCTCTCTTTTCCCAGCCATAAGACTCGCAAAGAACAAAAGGGCTCTGCCTCCACAAAGAAGGGACAGAAAGAGAACTGCTGATCTCTGTGGCTTGTCTCCAGTATGTGCTCCTCCCTTGCAAGGATCTGATTGGAAGGGAGAAATGTTATTGCTTGGGAAATCAGTAGAATAAAAGAAAAACACAAGTATATGCTGGAGCTGGCCAATAGCACCCAAAGATTTTTTAAAAACAATAAAATGGATTGTTTGGGAAGAAGTTTTTCAAGAATCTCATTTCCGGAAAATCATGGTAATGGCCTGAACCTGCAATTTCTGTGTACATCTTCTGGGGATGGGGAAAAGGGATGGGGGGGGAAGAAGGGAGGGGGAAAGGAAGGGAAGGAGGCCAACCTAGATAGAAACCGTCACTGTCCTCAAACATAGGGAACACCTCTGTCTTAGAGGCCCTGCAGAACTGCTTCAGATCTCACAGGTCCCGGGTCTCACTTGGCAGAGAATTCTACCAGGCTGGGACCAAGGTCAAAAAAGCACATTGTGCACATTCCTGGTAGTTAGAGAATTGGAGCAGGATCTGGGAGACCAAGGTTCAAATCCCCACTCTTCCATGGAAGTTTTCTGGGTGACCTTGGGCCAGTCACATGCTTTTAATATAACCTACGTCAAAGGGTTCTTGCTATGACAATAAAATGAAGGTGAGAAGAATTATGTGAGCCAGTTTAGATCCCATTTGGAGAGAAAAGTGGGGCATGTATGAAGAAAACAACTAAAGTATTGCATTTTAAGGAGACTAGTATGCATTGAATAGCCCATCAGAGCATTGAAGATAAGAGGGGCAGCCATAATTAGTACTTGAATGGGAGACCAGCCAGGAAAACTGGGGTTGCTACACTGAGAAATGAAATGGCAAACCACCTCATCTCTTGCCTGGAATGCTCCATGGGTCACCCTGAGTCAATTGTGACTCAATAGCACATTCTTCTTCATACATCAAATCTGCAGCTACCAGATCGCAACAAACCTCTCATATGCTTTCGTCATGTCAATGGCCATATCTAGTGTGACCTGCGTGAGCTTATTTAAAATAAACTGATCCCAGATTTTGTCAAACCATGTTTGTATCGAGGGAGGTGAGCTGACCTTCCATCCAGCAGCTATGGTTAATCTTGCTTTATATAAAAAAATCTGCAGCTACCTACATGTGTCAATAAAAGTTAACACTGAGAACCATTGATCTGGGGATTATGGCTGTTTTAACAGTGGCAGATACATGCAAGTGCCATAATATTTCAACAATTCCCCCCCCCCATTTGCCATATTCTGAGTGCAGATCAAAGCTTGTTTTACGACACACTGGGAAGTAGCTATAAACCAAAAACTGTCATGCAAAGATGATGGATTGAGAAACCGGATGGGATGGTTTCCTTCCTTTTTCCTCCTCTGCTGCATTACAGAATGTTTTGCTGTTTCATCCGATCACGGTTAATATGTTTTAACTTGCCATGGATTTTTAAAATACTCCCCAAACAAAGGTACAGAAGACTGCAAGACTAGAATTCATTACCAAATGTGATTGTATTTCTCACGGCTTGAATAAAGATTCCCTAGCTATCTCACTAGGAAAAGTCACTGGAAGCAATCCACAGAAAGTTGGGACCAGTTCTTCTTTTTAGATAGATAGATAGATAGATAGATAGATAGATAGATAGATAGATAGACAGACAGACAGACAGACAGACAGACAGATAGATGATAGATAGATGACAGACAGACAGACAGATAGATAGACAGACAGACGGATAGATGGATGGATGGATGGATGGGATGGATGGATGGATGGATGGATGGATGGATGGATGGATGGACGGACGGACAGACAGACAGAATCAGTCAGTCTGATGCTGCGCGTATATTTCAGTGACCAAATTTCTCTGCAATAGGGACCAATGTCAAGACCCCAGTCAGCACTTCCACTTCTACTGAATGGAAGCTCAGAAATTTAAATGTGTGTTCACACACCGTGAACAACATGACCACATCTGTATTTTGCCGTTTAGACTTGGCTATTTTTAGACCTAAGTTCAGAAAATAAAGTGTGAATTGTCTTTTTGGCTCAAATGACATGTTCAGAGGAGTTCTGTTGTTCTTTCTTCCCTTTTCATTGTTTTTCACATAGCAGCCTTTGAGTTTGACTGGAAGAAGGGTGGGTAGAGAGAGGCTGCTGCTTCTCTGTTGTGTTTTTGGCTTTTTGAAAGTTTCTCTGATCATTTCCACATGGGTAGGTGGGCACAACTCCCCAATTTGATCTCACTGCCACTGAGAATAGAAAGGAGCCTCTATGAGGGGCGATTCCTCATTCTTTTCCCTCCCACCCACCATTCCCTCCCCCAGCTCTTTTGGATGTGCCAGCTTTTTATTTTAAAAATGCAGTTTGTATATATTTACTGCCAATATTTTTTTTTAAGATGGCAAAAAGTCTGCCAGTGTATGAGTTGGGGGAGGGGGGAAATGAGAAGGAAGGGAAATGGTTTCAGATATTGGTAGGAAGATGTGGAAATCTGCACCTCCTCCTGTACCCTTTGCACAAATCCAACTTGGATGCTATCATTTAGGAAAGACGTATCAAAATAGGTTTGGGGCAACCCACAGCAGAGCCAGGGAAAACTTTGAAAGATGACAACTGGAGGACAATATTGTACAGAAGACCCAGAAGATCTGCTGCAGTTAGAGAGGCCAGGTGGAACAAGACCTCGGATTAGACTTTCCCAGGCATTTTATTTGTTTGTTTCAGTCAAATAGCAGCTATAGGCCCAATGCAGACCGTGGCTGCAGGGCAGAATTTCAGTCATCATAACCAAATTCCCTTCCATGTGGCTAACAGTTATTGGCCTGGTTTTTGAGTTCAGCGTTTTAAAGTTAGGTTTCTCCATTTATTCTTCTCCATTCCCTTTTGCCACAGGGGTGGTTCACTGCCCAAACAATCCAAGCAGCCATTTGGTGTGGTGCACCTGCAGAGAAGGTGGTGGACAGATGTAGCCTACCTATGCCCAGGGTCACCTTTTGCACCATGTGCCACTTGCCCAGCTCCAAGGCAGGCAACTTCTAGCCTTGGGTAGATTATGAGTAGTCCTAGGTAGATTATGAGTAGTTTATCTGCTCAGGGAGGCAAAACACCTTGAAATGCTCCTGTACCCCCACATCTCTTTCCTCAGGTCCATTAATTTTATGGTATGAGTACATAAGTTGAGACTGTCTCCTATGTCACTGTATCCTGTATTCAGCTTTAGTTCCCCAGTGGATTACTTAGTAATTCCTGTTGATGCACCAGCAAGTGTTTAGGATTTGTATGGGGTTCATGTTTAGAACTCTCAAGATGAGGTTATAAATTCTCGAGATGAGGCTATCTCACCTTTTTAGCTTGGCTTATCTTCAGCCGTACCTCATTCTCAAGATGAGGCTATCTCACCTTGTTAGCTTGGCTTATCTTCAGCCGTACCTCAAACAATGGCAAACCAAAGGCCTATTGCTCCATTATGGGATTCATAGGTACCTCTCTCTGAGATAACCTGCCACCTCTTTGGTTTGCAGCTCCCCTCTGATGGAGTAGCCCAGTCGTTCAGGCCACTTAAGTCTCTGTGGTGCCTTAGTTTTGCTAGTAAACTCAGCTCAAGCAGTTTAATAGAATAAATCAATCAAAACATCAAAAGACAAACAAACAAAAAACCCCAACAGCATTATGCAGCTTTCATCTTCTAGCCCACGGATGTCTTTCGGGGCTCCAAACTACCTTTTAAAATACAACTCTAATAGGGACGCATACCACATACCAACAGAGAAGATTCATGGTCCACTGTTTATCAAGAGAAAACATTAATCTTCCCAAGCTCAGTATGCAGAACTAAAATCACTGTCTCGGAAATCTTTCCACAGCAAAAGCTCCAGTTGTTAAAATCCCATGCAAGCATGTTTCCTCAGCTCTCCCTCAGGTACCATTCTTTCAACACACACAATAACAATTGTTCCCTTTACTAAGGCTGAACACAATAACCAGATCTTTATAGAGGATAATTAACAGCCAGCAGTAAGTCTTAGCATTTATTCAATTGAGTATGAATGACTTATGAAAATTCTCTTTGCTGTCGAAATAATGGGATATCATACCATTCACCTATGTTTGGCTCTTGTGCGATATTGTATTTATGGGTTTCATAATTCAATATGAGGAATTAAATGGGTAATGATATGATTTTTATGTAAGTTTGTATTTATAGAACTATTGATGCATATATTTCTCCCGCTTTTCTGTTCTTAATTAAATCTATCATTCATTTGTACTTGTCAGATGGATTATTCCTGGCTTGCAAATCTTCACATATTGGGCTTTTTGCACAAGAACAATGAAGTTGCTGAGGCCCAGTGAGTGGTCTTGGAGAACTTGGTGCTGCAGAGTTACTCAGCTAGGTTGAGAGCAGATCTGGTTGGAGGAACTGTGGCTCAGTGGGAGAGCCCTCGCTTTACATTTAGAAAGTCCCAGGTTCAATCCTCGGCATCCCCAGTTAAAAGGACTAGGCTCTGGTGTTTTAGACCAAAGGTCTTTCACACCAGTGAACTCAGAAGACATTTTAATGCCTCCTGAGCTCACTGGCGAGTTGCACTGTGGCGGCGGTGGGGCTTTAAAGGGTTTTTGACTGTTGCCTTGGGTACCAGAATGTCTGGCCCATGAACCCCCTTACGAACCAAATGAACTGCTACAAAAACCATGGCGGTTCATGTGCAGTTTGCGAACAGCGCAATTGCACAAATTGCGGTTCGCAATTGCACGAACCGGCCCAGTTTGTCACAAAATTCGGTTCATAATTCGGTTCGTGCTCATCTCTAATTGTGTCTACTAGATCATTGCACTGGGATTGCAGGTGAGACTTTCTTCCCTGCCTTTGACATTCCTTTGTTCCCTGTCTCCCATTTGTAAGTGCTGAATACCTGTTGCCCCATCATGGAACCACAACGGCTGCATTCCCACGACCCAGGAAACACTGAAATGCGAACAATATTAAGCAAGTGAATAATTTCATCAACACCAATGATGCATACACATGACATTTCACAGCGTAGATATTTTCTGATTTTTCCATCCCAGCTGGAGTATTGCACTGGGATTGAGGGGAAGAGGGATCTTGGGTATATGTCTCTTAGTTAGATGTATCAGATCTGGGCTGAGCTTCAGTTTTCCCAGCTGTTTGCAAGTAAAAAAGCCTAGGCATTGCCAGAACCTTTTAGCAAGAACCAAAGGGAAGGAGCCAAAGGGCTTGTAGCCTGTGGCCCTGAGTGTGAGCCAGCCCAGTCGATCCAGGACCAGTCCAGGTGTTGGAGCGCTTTGTTACTGCTTGTTTGCCTAAGTCACGGTTTTGTGTTTCTCTGTAAACTGCTTGACTACAGACAAAAATAGGGATAGAAGTAAATTTCATTAAGTTCTGCTGTGGAGTCCTAAACCCAAAGATAGCATTGAAACTAGAAAAAGAAGAAGGCTGTTAAGTGATTTTTTTGGCACTATAATATGTTCCTGTATCTTTCAGGTTCATACCACTGAGTAAAAACCTCAAAAGCTTTAAATAGTATACTCCTACTTATAACACTTAATTTTTTAAAAAGCTAGGGAAGAGAAATGAGAGGTAGACTAGATAAAGTCAAACTGAATAGTGCAAAGTTATTTAACAGCAGGCAAAGCTTCTTTTCCAATATATTTAATTCTTCTACTTAAATGTCATGTCTCAGCTTACAAAGAAGAGCACAACTCTGCCAGGCTACAGAAACTAGTGCTTCATTTAATAGAGGATGTGCATTTGGAATATAACCAAGCAAGATCTCACCTGAATATTTCCTGCTCATTAACCCCAGAAATGTAAATATTCAAAATATTATCTCCAATTCTCAGCCCCAAAGAAACTAGACCAGTTCTGACAATTTTGGGTGGCACTGAGATGGCTGTGGTATTTCCCTATGGGAACAAGGAGAGGGGCAGTGAGGGCAAAGAGTGACTCAAAAGATATGTGCTGGAAAGCCACATCATCCAACCTGAACACTTAGCCCATGGTGACACCAAACAGTATCATCTCTCAGGAGTTTTCATGCAAAGCAGCCACTGGTGTGGAGAAGATTCTCCTTCTATATAACCAGTACACTTCTTGCTCAAGTAGTCCCACCTACTGGGCTGTTGCAGGAGTAGGCCAATACTTTGTATTCACCTGCCAGTAAAAGATGGGCAGAATAGAAGCAGACATTTTGGCCTTGCTCAGTTTGCCCCATTATTGTTTGAATCACAATTTAATTGCCAATATGTAGCAGCACCCTCAAGCACTAAAAAAAAAAAAGAGTTTGGGGTTTTTTTGCCCTCAGAACCTGTGAAATTATTTGCACACGAACATTCTGGTACTGCTCTCCTGTGGCTGTCAAAAAAGGAGTTTTCCTTGGTTGACTTCAGCCTGCTAGAGGAGGAAGAGGAGGAGGAGGAGGAGATTGGGTTTATACCCCACCCTTCACTTGGAGTCTCAGAGCGGCTTACAAACTCCTTTCCCTTCCTCTCCCCACAGCAGACACCCTGTGAGGTAGGTAGGGCTGAGAGAGCTCTGAGAGAACTGGCTGCATGTGGAGGAGCGGGAAATCAAACCCGGTTCTCCAGATTAGAGTCCACACCAAACTGGCTCTCCTACACCAAAGGGGTGCAGGGAAGCATGGCTTCTAGAGAGAGAAACTTTTACCATTTCCCCTACCTGACTCCCCAGCTGAGTATATTTGTGTTAATCAAGTGTTTTAAAATACGTTTCACAGTTTTTTTTAACCATCCCATAAATTCCTAAGAACCAGCGTGGTGCGGTGGTTAAGAGCAGCAGGCTCTAATCTGGAGAGCCAGGTTTGATTCCCCACTCCTCCACATGCAGCCTGCTGGGTGACTTCAGGCCAATCACAGTTCTCTCAGAACTCACTCAGCCCCACCTACCTCATAGGTTGTGGGGAGAGGAAGGGACTTTGAGATTCCATTGGGTGGAGAACAGTGGGGAATAAAAACCAACTCTTCTCCTAAATTTTGAACATTCTCTAGCATGAAGCCCACTGATTCTTTGACTGTTCAGACCTTAAAGCAGCACAGACGTAAAAGAAAAATGTTGTTGATCTAAATATCGGGATATTTGGTTAATATAGCAAAATTTTGCCCAGTCATAGAAGCATGATAATGAGTGAAGGAAATAAATCTCCCAAAGAAGTATATATATTTTTAAAAAGGTAAACTTACGTTTATTCAAGTAGCTCCAGTTCACATTCAGGTTGCAGTCGAAAGAAGAGAAAAGAGCCTAATCTAAATAGTACTTTCCCTATCACAACTGGCTAGCTTGTCTAGCATCATGTGTGTGAGAGTATGAGGGCCTTTTCTCCATAGGAGAAAGCTGCAAAGACATGTGTCTCCATGGAAAGCCATGTGAAGAGAGGAGGGGTCAGAGAGCAGCTCCCCGGTTAAGACAAAGACAGGCATCCTATTCAAGGAGATAATACCTATACACATAGACTGGGGTTTTGAATGTCTGCAAGGCTTATTTTGGAATTGGGATTAGACTAAATTGGCAATTTCCATAAAAACATAAGAGAAGCCAATGTTGGATCAGGCCAATGGCCCATCTAGTCCAACACTTTTGTCACACAGTGGCCAAAAAGACCAGGTGCCATCAGGAGGCCCAGCAGTGGGGCCAGGACACTAGAAGCCCTCCCACTGTTGACCTCCACCCAATAGATTCCTCTTTCACACTGATACATTTCATAGAGATCAGTGGGCTGGGGAGGGGGCCAGGAAAGTTCTGTTCTGCCATTGGAAAGTT
>NW_015174273.1:495329-512949 GCF_001447785.1 Gekko japonicus | reverse complement strand
CCCCCCATGTCCGGCCATGCTGAGTTGCTCACTCCAACACTAAATGCATCCATAACCTGTCTAACCTGGGGATACATAAGCCCAGAAAGGCAGTCAGTTGGGAGAGCACCAGTGTTCCCTCTAAGCTGAGTGAGTGTGAGCTAGCTCACCGTCTTTTAGCCTCCGGCTCACGCATTTTTGTCTTCGCTCAGGAAGGGAGGGCCCCAGAGCAAACTAATTGATGCAGCAGCCAAATCGCTCGCTCACAACTTTAATGCCCGTAGCTCACCAAGTAGAATTTTTGCTCACAAGACTCCACAGCTTAGAGGGAGCATTGGAGAGCACCAAGGAAGTCCAGGGCTACGATGCAGAGGAAAGCAATGGCAAACCACACCTGAACATCTCTTGCCATCAAAACACCATCAGGGGTCGTGGCAAGTCAGCTGTGACTTGCTGGCAAACAAACAAACAACCCCCCTCCCAAACCCAGCAGCAGCTCCATGGCCAGCTCCATTATCCTATCTCTGGGGCAGAGAGGTCCTTAACTGAGATTCTAGAATCTCATGTGAAAAACAGTCACAGAGTGGACTCAATCACGTACAAGTCTGCTTGTTCCTATGCAAAGCCAGGATAGGTAGCGGGAGCATTTTTAAAAAACAAAGATGGGGCCATGCAGGTTAAGGGAGGCCATTCCTGTGCCTTCACCCACATCTTCTCTCTCTCTCTGTACGGTGCTATTGGAAGCATTAAATTTTCTGTAAGCAACAAGCAAATGGAAAATACAGTAAGGCTGCAGTCACACACACTAAATAATCCACTTTCAGCGCACTTTTCAACTGGATTTTACTGTGTGAACTGACAAAATCCGGTTGGAAAGTGGATTGAAAGTGGATTATTATCATTATTATTTATAAAATATTTATACTCCGCCCTCCCTGCAAAGCAGGCTCAGGGCGGCTTCTAAAATTAATACAAATTAAAACATAACAGTTAAAATTAACACATTACAAAGTGCTGGCGGCAGTTAAAAATTCAATCAGAAGGAATGCTTTTAGATGGGTTTCCAGCTTCCAGCATAAAAGTGCTAAGATGTTATTCTGCTCGTCATTCTAATGGCAGCGGCTCAATGATGACTTTGCGGGCTGTGCACTGTGGCGGCAGCCCCTAATTATATGCCTGGCGGAAGAGCTCTGTCTTGCAGGCCCTGCGGAACTGTGAAAGGTCCCGCAGGGCCCTGATCTCCTCCGGGAGCTCATTCCACCAGGTAGGGGCCACCACCGAAAAGGCCCCGGCCCTAGTAGTAGCTAGCCTGGCTTCCCTTGAGCCAGGGAGGGTCAACCAATTTTGAGACCCAGACCGTAGTGCTCTCTGGGGTATATACGGGGAAAGGCGGTCCCGTAGGTATGTTGGACCCCAGCCATATTTAGTGTGTGTGTCCACAGCCCATGTCAGGTGTGGCTTGAAGGGAAAATGCTGAAATGAATGCACGTAGACTGGGGTTTTGAATGTCTGCAAGGCTTATTTTGTTATTGGGATTAGACTAAATTGGCAATTTCCATAAGAACATAAGAGAACATAAGAGAAGCCAATGTTGGATCAGGTGAATGGCCCATCTAGTCCAACACTCTGTGTCACACAGTGGCCAAAAATGCCATCAGGAGGTCCAGGTGCCATCAGGAGGCCCAGCAGTGGGGCCAGGACACTAGAAGCCCTCCCACTGTTGACCTCCACCCAATAGATTCCTCTTTCACACTGATACATTTCATAGAGATCAGTGGGCTGGGGAGGGGGCCAGGAAAGTTCTGTTCTGCCATTGGAAAGTTTAGTCTGGATCCAACCCCATATCAGAGCTACCCTCCCATCAGCATCAGAGACCTGGCAGCAGGAAAGAACAAAAGAAAAGCTCATCCCATGCCTCTGCATGCTTGACTGCAAGGGAGAGTTATAATGAGGATCTTTTCTCCTCTGTGTCTGCAATCTGACAATGAGGGCCTGTTGGGTGAGAGTTAGAGTCTCTGAAAATTTTATCCCAGTTGGATAGACCCTCAAAAATGAAAGCTAGAAATGCCTTGTGCTTTCCTTTGCCTCTAATGGTGATGCTTTCTCCTAAAATTCCTACGGTGAGAGGTATAGTAACAGTGTATCAGAAGTGCAGTTTGTCAGTAGACCAGAGGGGGCGATAGCGTATTAACTCTCTGGAGAAGATTATTTTCAAAATGGCTGACTAAAGAAGTTATGTCATTGGCCTGTGGTGCAAAATTCTTTTTGAGGGACTGGATATTTAACAGGCATAAATAACCCCTCATCATTTTATCCCAGCTTTTGGAGGGAGGGGATGATTCCCATTCTAACTAATCAATATAACTAACAACTTGATTAAGAGCTGGTATAGTGCTTAGTGTCAGAACAGCACCTAGAAAATCTAGTGCTGTGAAGGAAGCTTACCAAGTGACCCAGGATCCACCACAATCTCTCAGCCTAATGTACCTCACAGTGTTGTTGTGAAGATCAAGCAGAGAAGGGCGAATAATGTGACAAGCTGCTTTGAGTCTTGAGTACGGAGAAAGTTGGGATATAAATGAAAAATAATAAGAATATTAAGCCAATTCTAGACTAGGACTGGCCTACTTAAGTACTAGGAATGCGCACAAATATTATTCAAGTTCACATCAACTCACTTTATTCCTGAATATCTGGTTTTTGGGGGATTCTTTAATATCATAATAGCACAGTGCTATTATGATATTAAAGAATCCAAAAACAAATATTTAGAAATAGTGACCTGATGTGAACTTGAAAACATTTGTGCCCTTCCCTAGTACTTAAATAGACCAGTCCTAGTATAGAACTAGAAAGTTATTCCCAGTATAAATGTTATCATCAAGAACTGCAGGTCTTGTGGATCATAAAGACTGATACAACTAGAATCTTGTACAGATATTAATACACCAACAGAAAACAAAAATTAAAAAAGATGTTTTATGAATAAAAAGCTCTTGTAAGATCTGGACCTCAAACTCTTAAGATTCTATTCATAATTTAACATAGTTAAATGAGTTTAAGCCCACAAAAATCCATGGGACCAAACATATGTCATTCTGTATTTGATTGTTGCTTATATCATGTAACATATTTAATGTACATATATCTTTAGCATACAAATGAAAATTCAGAATCTTTCAGTTTTTTTTAAAAAAATGGTCAGGCTATTGAAAAAATATATATCTTTTGACTATGTGCAGATTTCCACATACTATAAACACTTACATGTCATTACTAAAGCATCTTCTGTATAGCAAACCTCATGAAGAATTCGTGTTGGACCTTAAAATGGTACAAATCACCAGAATCAAAGCCAAAGGAGGAGGGGGGAAGTAGGAGAGGCTGTTCCACTCAGTGCATTAGGGGCATCAGTTGTGAGAGAAATAACTACACAGAAAATGACACAGCTGGCGCTTATGGAAGCTTCAAGAATCCATTTTGTAGAAGAATGAACTGTAGGAGTCTACTAAGTAACCATCCTTCTGACAGATGAAGGTAGGCATGAGAAACTCTTGCTGTGACAAGGACCAATACCACCTGGAACCAAGCATCTCTAGCATACTGCAATCTGTGCAACACTTGTAAGACCATGCAGGATTACCTGGAGCATTATAGAAACCTGCTATTTTCCTAAAATGTGTTAAATTACAAAACCCAAAAAGTGTTTCAGCTGTGCAATTGTCCAGTAAGGACTGAAATGCTGAAGATACACTTCTGGTTTGTATGTGTGTGTAGGAAGGGAAGAGTTGTTAGAATGAAGGCCATAACTTCATTGGAACACAGAGGCTGTGTATCTAATTACATTGCTTTGTTCACTTTATGAAGCATTCAATATCTTGCACAGTGTTCAGGTGTTCAAATGTTGCTACTAAATTTCATGGGATATTATCTGAAAGGCACAAGGATTGGATCTCACAAGATTGGCAAGCAAAGGGGAATTTGTGGAGTGGGACGTCCTGCCTCCCCTTCCACCTGCAGTCCAATATACCTCTTACAATTATGTTCTTATAGGTAATGGAGGCCTCGTTACCAGCATAGGGGGCTAAGTAGAGGCTCACAACAGAAGAGGGACTCAGTGGAGATCATTTCCTCTCCTCTAATGGTAGAACTGCCCATCATTGGAAACAGACCAATTAGACCCAAACTACGGTGGATAACTAAGAATGTGATAAAACATACATTTAAACAATTTAAGGTTTTGTTGAGCTCAAATTTCCAGTGAAATTGGTGGAAAGCCATTATTGACATACGGTTTGCTGTATGCCCACCCTCTTTTGAACTAATGATGTTATGGGGAGGGGGATTTCTTTTTCCAAAATTCATTTTTTAAAAAACGATATGGCCATTGATTCCTCTTGGCCAGCATGGTGTAGTGGTTAAGAGCAGCGGACTCTGTTCTTGAGAACCGGGGTTGATGTTCCCCCCTCTTCCTCATGAAACCTGCTGGGTGACCTTGGGCCAGTCACTATTCTCTTGGAACTCTTGCAGCCTCACCTACCTCACAAAGTGCCTGTTGCGGGGAGAGGAAGGGAAAGGTGATTGTAAGCCACTTTGAGACTCCTTAAAGTAGAGAAATGCGGATTATAAAAACCTATTCTTATTATTCTTATTTTCTTTTTCTCTTTCAAAAGACTTTCTCTAATTTCTCACAAGGATAGAACATGTGTTCATAAAAGCTAGAATACAGGTACACTGATACAAATAGAGATGGATGGATAGAATTAAAAAAACAACAACTAAGTAAACTGGAACACCTGCCAGTTCAGCTCACATACTTCTTGCTGGTCAGTAGCAGAGAGCAGAATTCTTTTTGTCAAGCAGTTCCGCTGTTCATGAACAGTTCGAGCCTTTTAGGCAGGCTCCTTTTCACATATTCAAGCAGTACAGTGCAATCCAGGCCTGTAGCCAGGATTTTGTAATTCAGGGGTCCTTTAAATAAGTCAGGGGGCACTGACATAACAAAATAAAAAATAAAATTAAAATTAAATTTTAAAAACTCACTTTTACGGCGTTCACACTCTGCTTGCCTACATGGGGAAGCAAGCCACACTTGGGGGTAGGGGCAATGATGGGGAGTCCTCCAGGTGGCCCGGAGAGTTGAGAGTCCTCTGGGTGGCCCAGAGAGCCGGGGGGGCTGGGGGCTGGATGGAAGTTGGGGGGCCTTGGCAGGAAGTCAGAGAGCCAAGCCCCAAAATGCCACACTGTAGCTACGGGCCTGGTGCAATCAGCAGCATTTCACACATGCATATTCTCATAGTCCCCCCTCCACAAACCTGTCACTGCTACAACTGCCCAACAACCACTTGTTTTAATACAGAGTGAGCGAATTCATTCCATCAGCCAGTGATTATAAATCAAGATTGTGGGTTGGATTCTGTGGCTCTCATCCATTAAGTTGGATCGTACAACTGCCTTCCACCAAGTTTTCCTCCAACAGAGAAAGACTTCCTTCAACAAATATCATGGAATTATTGACCCAGCTATCTAGGACCCTGAAGAAGAATTAGTTTTACCTATTGTGCTGATGCAAAAGCAGAGGCAAAACTGAGAGAACTGGAAATGCACCCTCACAAGCTATTGTACAGCCTCCAGGCTGTTCAACAGCTGCTCGAGTTGGGCAGTGGTCAGGCCAGGAGACCCTAGGCACAACTCACGAGTGAATGCTGATGTTGAAAATGGGATGTTTGCCTGCAGAACACATTTGCTGCAAAGTTTTTAACCCCTCTAATAGGGACATCTTGCTTTAGGATTTAGGAAGTCTTTTAAAGCATAAATGAAGCTGAAATATTATGGATTGATCCAGCTTGTCATAATCATTTCTGGCTCAAAAAAATACTCAAACTTGCCGTTCGGCATAGGTAATGCTTTTCATTTCCTTTCACTTAAAGCAATTACAGCGGAAGGCTGCCAAAGCACAACCCTTGGAATTCTTTCCTGTATAGCCACATGATTTGTAAGTGCCAGACGTTTACTGAATGACCATTTCAGGGGCATCCAAGTTTTTTCAATAGCGGGCCACATGGAGCTCTGAGTCATGTCTCTGTCACCAGTCTTAGCCACTCGATACTGCCAATATGGCAGCATCATCACTGAATGTCACAGTCGAGAGGATGTACTCATGCGCTTGGTGTACAAGTATTGGACACGATTCAAATGTGAGCGAAATCCTTTGGAGGCTTTGGAGAATAACTTGCCATTGAATCACAACTGACTCATGGCAACCCCACCCAGGTGACATTCCAGACAAGAGAGGATCAGAGGGGGCTTGCTATTCCTTTTCTCCATGCAGCATCCCCTGTCTTCCTGGGCAGTCTCCCATCCAAGTACTAACCATGCAGATCCTGCTTAGTTTCCAAACTCTGATGAGCTCAGTGGTAAGCCAGGCTATTTGGGCCGCCATTAGAGACTTTATTCAAACCCGTTTCCCCATGTTAAGCAATAGTTCATCACGTCCCAGTTTCATGATGTTGCTAAAGAAGAAAAAACCCTGAATAACTAAAAGGAAAAAAACGGTTTTCTAAAAATCTCACTGTGGTTGGGCACCTGTGGACTATTTCACCTGAAATATTTTGAGGACCTAAGATAAAATGGCACGGTGATGAAACTATTGGGAGTCCATCACTCCTTTGTCAGCCTGTTGCAAAGCAGGCCGTAAACAAGCATGCAGTACCATGCAGGTCCCAATAAGGAATTCAGGTTAATATCAATGTAGGAAAGAGTAACTGGCAAGGGGAGAGCTTTTTCTAGGAAAAAGATAGGGAAATTGTATAGGAGATAAGATAGGAAAAGATAGGACAAGATAGGAAAACTGTATAGGTACACCAGGCAAGATATACCTTAATAATAAGTATTTGAGAAATCCGTGTCTACTGATAGTGTAGCTCGCCGTATAGGCATTGTCACTGGACGCCTAGTTCCAGGTGTCGCACCTTTCCTCAAGATTAGGCTGGTGGTGTCTGGGGAAAGTCTTACTCTGTGGCAGTGCCCCAATGGTCAAATGCCCTTCCTAGAGGGCACAAGCTCCTTACTTTATCTTCTTTATAGTCCACCATTCATCCACCATAAAATACAAGGCAGCTTACCCAGATTTTCCATGAAATCTCCCATTGACTCTCAGAAAACTCCTTAGGCTGGACGAAAAGCTTGAAGCTTTGCCGAGTGAGATGGCACAACATGTGAGGACCCTCAGTAATCATGAGGGAGGGATCCTTTGCACCACTTAGCTTTTATTTCCCCCCCCCCATTGTTGTTGCTGGGTCCAGCTTCTTCCCCTTCCCCAGCAAGGGCCGCACAGATCCTGGTGGCAGGACCCGCCAAGGCTTCTCCCCCCATCAGTGTCACACAGCTGCCAGTCACCAGGCCTCCTCAAGTTTGCTGAAAAATTTATCTAGTGTCCATGTGGCCCCAATCCACAGATTTATGTATCTGCAGGTGGGGACTACAACTCACTGCTAGTAAAGTGATATGAGGCAGTGGCAGAATCTGTACTGGCAAAATGCCCGATTATGAAATTTGGGGAGGGGGTGTCCTTGACTAATGATTGGAATACCACTTCTGGACGAGGCTACTCTCTCCCAGATTCTGATCTTCCAGGAGCTACTTATTCAGTCTCATCTAGCACAATTGAACCAGGTGTGGTCCTTCTCCCTGCCTTCAATCTAAGCCTTTTGTTGGGTGCAGTCCTGACTTTAATGCAAACCTTTAATGCAAAACGTACATCTCAGACACCACAATGGAGGGAACAAAGACAAAATGGAGACAGGATGGCAACACCTGAGCATTTTATACTAGGTTTAGTGGAAGGGAAGTTACATCTGGAAATGCTGGAAGAGAAGACAAAAAGGTAAGGATAAAGAAGGGAGAAAACATGCATTCAGTTCATTGGTTGGCTTTATTCCATCAGGATTAAAGAGGGTTAAGTAGAGCTGACCTGGATGGAATCAGATCTCAGAAGCTAAGCAGGGTCAGTCCTGATTAATACTTGGATGGGAAATCACCAAGGAAGTCCATGGTTGCCACATAGATGCAGGCAATGGCAAACCACCTCTGTCCCTCTCTTGCCCTGAAAACCCCATGGAGGTCACCATAAGTCGGCTGTGACTTGATGGCGCTTTCCACCACCACAAAGTAGAACTAAAGGGTTAAACCCAAGGCTTCCTAGAAAACGTGGCTTTTGAAGAGGGAAGTAATATCAAGTTATCTTTTCATTTTAGATTTCTGTTGAGAGTCAAATTTGCTAATAAAACCACTTCCTGGATTTCACTGTTCTATGTTTCTTTTGGATTTAATTTATTTATCATTTCCCTCCATGCATTTTAAAGGTACTTCTTTTTAAAGTTCTGCAGCTTCGGTACAGGTCATTTCAAACATCTTAACAGTGGATTTTTCATTTGAAAGTATCAGGTAGGTTATTATCTAACAAGACGAGCCTGCTGCCATTTTCCTTCTCTTAACTGATGACAAGCCAGGACCATCTAATACGCTGATCATTCTGAGAAACTGTCAGCAATTTACACTCCTGCCTAATTGCAGTGGCAACTAAGTGGTCATTTACTCCCCTTATTTTTCAGAAAACAGGCGGTGAGGTACATTCTTATCATTTTTTTAATAGGCACATCGCATGAGCCATTCCATTCAAAAAGTTTTCCCCAGAACGTCAGGCCTTTACAAACTGTGTTTGCTTACTAGACTAATATTTAATTGAGTTTTAGCTATTAACATTTGCAGACACTTCAACAGAGGAAATGTCAACATCACACTGCATTGCCACACGGCGTAATGGATGCCTTTTGTCTCTTTGCTGCTGGTAATGGATAGACGACAAATGACAGCCATACTTTTACATTCCTTGCCATCTAATACAGTGTGATTTTTCCCCCCTCTTCTGGTTTTGCCTCTTGACAGCCTCTCTTTTAGTTGCTGTAAAGCAGACCTCATATTTGAGAGCTCAAACATCTTTGTAAGTTAAAAATGGTTTCTCTTAAATGGCCTTCAATGGAGCGGAAAGCCAGTAGGCTCCCGGCATTGTCACGAATTACTGTCAAGAAAGTGGACCCTAGCGCCAATTACCTTGTCCTGCAGATGTTCCATATTCAAATGCGAATGGCAGCTTTTCCAGCAATTTAGTTTTATGATAAATCCAAAGGTTGTTGTAATAAACTAGTTCGGGCAAAAACAAATGGTGGTAGGCCAGCAACTGGACTGTTTGGGGAGTTGATGAAATGGAATTACATGACCAGGAAATGTCTTCGGACAGCGCTGGCTCTTCGGCTTTGAAACAGAGATGAGCACCACAACCCTAGAGTCGGATATGACTGGCTTTCGAGCAAGGGAACCTTTACCTTTACCTTTAGTGTAGTGTAGTGGTTAAGTGCACAGACTCTACTCTGGGAGAACCGGGTTTGATTCCCCACTCCTCCACTTGCACCTGCTGATGTGACCTTGGGTCAGTCACAAGCTCTGGCACAGCTGTCCTTGAAAAAGAGCTGTTTGTGTCAGAGTTCTCTCAGCCCCACCCACCTCACAGGGTGTCTGTTGTGGGGAGGGGAAGGGAAAGGAGTTTGTAAGCCGCTCTGAGACTCCGAGTGAAGGGCGGGGTATAAATCCAATCTCTTCTCTCTCTCTCTTCTCTACCTTACTTAGTAGCAGATCCTGACCTACATGGCCAGGGCTAAATCACTCTCTTCTGATATCAGAAGCTAAGCAGGGTTTGTACTTGGATGGGAAACCACTTAGGAAGTCCAGGAGTCACATGGCTGGTGCATGGGTCAAAGCAAAATACTTTGAATTTTAAGTATGATTTGTATCTTTAAAACACCATCCACTGCCGCAGAAAAACATGTGTTCTCTTTTATGAATGTTTCAAAATGAAGCTGAAACTGAAATGCTAGATCACAAAGGCCTGTTTTGCAAACAAGAAAAAGAGGAAGACTGTGATGACAGTCTTTTTGAAGATCTGCTGCTGTATATTTAGCAAGAGTTCCTGATGTGAACATACAGCGCTCTCTCTCGCTCTCTCATCATGCATACAAACTGTAAGAACCACTTGTTTACAAATAAGGCCCCAAGAGCCAATGAAGGGAAGGAACTCTCAAGACTCACGGACTTTAGTATTTCAGTATCTGCCAGTCTGGTCAAATTGAGCACAGGACATTCTTTTATTTAAACTATCTGCTGGTTTTGGTTCTGAAACTGTACTGTTCTCTTATTCCTTTCTGTATTATTTCTGTATCTCTTATTCCTTTCTGTAACTGTATTTTACGTACTGACTGTGAGCCGCCCTGAGCCTGTATTGCAGGGAGGGCGGGGTATAAATGCAATAGATAAATACAGGGGTCATTTCGTAGAAAAAGAGCTAGGGGAACTCATTAGCATAACTCATTAGCATATGCCACACCCCCTGACATCAGGGGCCCGGCGGTGGACCTGCAAGGCCAGCGGGAGTGCGAGGAAGCCCCGCCAAGGCCCTCCCTGGCCGCAGGCAGGAAGGGGTGGGGAGAGGCGGGGAGGAAGCAACTTACCCTTCCTCTTCTCCTGCCTCCTCCTGGCTGAATGAGGGCCGGAAGCAGGGCGACCGGAAGCAGGGGGCGGGGCTTCATCATGTGCCCCGCCCCCTGCACTTCACCCAGGGGAACTGTGTTCCCCCCCGAAATGACCTCTGGATAAATAAATAAATTTCTGGATCTCAACGGGAAAGCCGTTAAACAAAACGTCATGTGGAGAAACACAGGAGAGTTTGCAGAAAGCCAGATGTCATCATTCCAAGGTGAAGGGATGGGTGACCTGTGTATGCTTAACCTATCCAGGAGCAGACTGGCGACACGGAGATTGGCCTTTTGTAAATGCTGAAAGTCTAGGCCAGCCTTGTACATTTTAGCTTATCTGTGCTGCTTTCCTCTCTAAGCAAGCTCATGTCAGTATTCACAACAGACATTTCCTTTCCCTTGGTGTTAAAGGAAGCTGCAGGATAGAACAGCTTTATGCCCCTCTCTGGGGGAGAGGGTGACGTATGATGATATGCTTTGTTAATAAATCACATTTTCTTCTCACTTGCTTCCAGAATCTCTGAGTATGTTCATTCTTATCCCCCTTATAAAAGTTGAAGGACTCTGAGGATGTTTCAAGGACCATCCAGACTTTTCACCACTTTTAACTGAAAACACAGAAATTAGACAAACAATAAGGGGCAGGGGAAGAAGCCTTAAAATATTCTCAACACGGGAATGTCTGGCCACAGTTAAATTTGTTCCCATGGACACAATGGACCAGTTAACCTCTGAAGCGTCACAACTTTTTTATCGTCAATCCTGCTTTGGTTACTCTGGTTACTCTGAGTACTTGCATTATTGTTTGAAGGGGGTAAAGTGGGGAAACATGACAGAATTTCCCAGTTCTGTCATGTCCTCTTTTTTATATTACCATAAAAAACAGATTTCTTTAAAAAAAAAACCACCCAAAATATTCAGTTTGCAAATGATAATGAATTTTCACTCAGTTTTCTTAGAACTTAATGTGGACCAAGGGTTCTTCAGCTAAATGCCTGTTATCGATGTCTGAGCTCATCCCCAAAACATGAATTAACAAATGTTAGACCTAATTCCATTAAAGTAGCATGACAAGCTATAAAAAGAAATCTGAAGTATATAAAAACCACATGCTAGAGCTTATCCAAGTAGTCTCTTAAAACTGAATAATGACAACATATCAAAAGCACTGAGTTAAAAGCTATGTAAAAGAAGGAATAGTGAATGGATAGGGTAGATATTTGTCTGTGAAGGTTAATCCATACAACACAAAAAGGAAGGGTGCTTCCTTCCTAGTGGATCTAGGAACTAGTAAGTCATCACAGCCAATAGGAGCCTAGTATAGGCTCTCAACAGTTGCAAACCAGGATCTTAAAGCAACCAGTTGGTATTCATGGTTTACTATGGAAAGTGATTTAAATCAGTGGCTCCAATCAATCCTCTTTCATAGAGGGATTGATTGGAGTCTGTTTAAAAGACTGAAACCAAGAAGGATTGGAGGGTTAAACCTTCTCTCTTCCCTGCACAGTCCCCAGGCAAACTGGGGTTGCCCTTTCCCACACTCTAAAGCTGCTGAGCAGCCTGGTTAGCCCAGTTTGGCCTGAGCTCCTTAGGGGTTCAGTGCTAAGATGGGTCTGCCATGGGCCGCCAAGGAAGACAATGGCAGACTACTGTTCATCTCATTCCTGGAACGCCCAGTGGAATGGGTTGATATGACTTGGTTGCAACTTGACAACATGCTCGTGTTCTTCACAGCTGCTGAATACATTTTTAACCGTTGAAAAGGGTTTCAGGACTATTCTGTCTCTCTCAAACACTACATTACACAACAGATTTCTTGGCCATTGAAAAAAAAATAGATCTATGTCAGGTGGTGCCTGGGGAGGGCAGAATTTGGAGAGTGTTCACCCTCTGTAGCCACTCTAGGATTTCCATTTCTCCTGGACTCTATGGTATACTATGGAGTCTGCCATCCAAAGCTGCCATTTGTTCCAGTCATGACCTTGAGGTTTGTAACCCTATTCATTAAAATGCATTTTTATTCCACTCTTCACCTGACCTTGAGGTTTGTAACTCAATTCATTTATTAAAATGCATTTTTATTCCACTCTTCATTCCAGGAAGCTCACGGTGGCATACATGGCTCCCTTTCCTCCATTTTATCATTACAACAACCCTGTGAGTTGAGTTAGTCTGAGGCCAACTGGGCCCCGTCACCCAGGGAGCTTCACAGCAGAGTGGGGATTTTAACCTGGGTCTCCCAGATCCCAGTGAAGCACCCTATGCTGAACCATGGTGTCTAGATACATGTTAGATACACGGGTTCCATCCATCTTAGAAATACAGAGAGAAGCTTCCTTATATGGACCAACTTTCTTTTTTATTTAATACACAAGTGGTTCATGTTCCCATGGACATAGAGGACCAGTTAATCTCTGAAGCGCTACAACCTTTTATTGCCAATCCTGCTTTGGTTGCTCTTCTGGTTGCATGAATGTTACGTTCCCATGGACATAATGGACCAGTTAGCCAAGCCACATTGCGAGAAAGACAAGCCACATGGAGAGAATCTTTTCTGTGAGCTGAGGTTTGTTTCATACAACTAACGATGTACAGTTCTCATAGCTTGGAGCATAATCAGAGGAACACAATGCTGCACAAAAAGCTTTGTTTTTCTTTGATTCCTGGCCACATCATGCTGGCACAAAACAAAGAAGAATGGGGAAAATTCCATAGCACAGCCTAGAAAATGTTTAAGCTTCTGCCTAAAGTACTATAGGCTGGGTAAGTGAATCTTCATGCCCCAGAAATCCAAGGGAGGGTGAAAGAACTCACTTGAAGAGCTATCTCTTTGAGGAAAGAAAAGACCTAAGGAAAATGGGGGGAAAGGTCTGATCAGGGGCTGACAGAATAAGTGTATTTAGACACTCCCCCTTGAAGAAAGGACCCAGATGCAAGCGAGGTTTGTATCAGTTGAAATCCAGGTTCTCTGGAAAACTTGCTTACAGGAAGATCAGAAGATCTGAAGATCATTACAGCCAAGAGTTCTTAGAAATTATCTCCTAATACTTAGTTGTAGATAGAACTAGTCCTCGGTCTCTCTTTCTCTCCAGCTTGAACCTCTTAGTGAAATTTAATGCTGACAAATCAAAAAGGGGCATATCCAGAATTTATAACCCTGATAAAAAAATGGGGGAAATCTTTATCATCTTAATCAAAGGATACGCCACCCTGAGCTGGATTCGTGTCTCGTCCCTTGGCCTCAGGTGACTCCTGCGTGCTGGAGGTTAAGGGTTTGTTAAAGAATATCGGTTTTGATTAAGTGTCACACATGGTGTAAAACGTCCTCTTTATCATTGGAAAGTGAAGGTTGGAGGCCAGGCAGTGCCTTTTAGCGAGCTTCTAATCTAAATTAGATGTCTTAGGTAATGGGTGGCTTTCAAACAGGGTTGATCTTTCTGTGGTCCGGTGAATGTAGGTGTGTTTGGTTATATGTCAGAAAAGCACGTTGCCTGGTACCTATACTAATAGGTTGGTTACCCCTCCTTTTGGAGAAAGACTTGAAATATATAACATAGAAAAGTGGGGAAGGGAGAGATTCCTAACTTTTTTCCATTTTCTTGATGTAATGGGCAAAGGTCTGTGTTTCCTTTTACTCTTTTTAGTATTTCATGCCTTCCATTTGCTGTGTCACTCAGCGATGCTTGGAGTCACTCGTCTTTTTAGTCACTTACAACTCCCCAAACTTGCATGAACTTAAGGAGGAAGCTATTATGAAGTAGACTGTGTTATCCGATACTTCTTGTCAATATATATGTCATTTTTTTAAAAAGTGGGGGGGAGACAGAGAGACCAAGGCCCCCAGTCACTGCTGAAAAGTCTTCAGTAGCAATCTTGATTGTAGTGAGAATTGTAAGAGCAGAAAACAGAAGACGGTGAATTGTTAACATTTCCTTGCCTCAGAAATAAGAACACAATGACGTCTCGAAAGACATGGAATGGGAGTGTCATCTTTATGGAAGAGACATTCCACCTTGCTTTGCATGAACATTGATGACTATAAGCGTAAACTCAGCGGGAATCCAGAGTTCAGAGATCTGACCCCTAGGCCTCAGAAAAAGAAGGCATGTATGAAATAAAACTGCTCTTAATAGAGCTTATCAGTATGATACACAGCACTTCGGGGGGGGGGGGAATGCTTCCCTGTTTACACAGGAGGAGGTGGGTCAGCCAGAGATGGCCATTTATACTCAAGGTCTACAACCAAGTCTGGGAACGAGAATTGTAAATAAGCATTGATGCTAATTTGGAACATGTGAATTAATAATTCACTTCTTTAATTTTTCACCCCGGATTTTTAGATGGTACTTTCCCAGCTTGTGGTACTAGGCCGTGATTCAAGGGCTTTCAGACTTCTGTTGCCTAGGTCCCCTGCCCTTTTCAGAGCTCTAGGCCCCTCCCCTCTCAGGTCAATCCCTCTCCCTGTCCTCCTCGCTTTCTCAAACACAGCAGCACAATACAGCATGCTTTGGAGTTTGGCCTCAACAACACATAATGTTACACACATAGGCACGGAAATGAAACCTGAGAAGGAATGTTTGTTTTCCGCTGCAGGTCCATTTTGTGTTTACTCTTCTGCTTCCAAGTGAACCACATATGCAAATACACCACCCACCAGTGTTCCCTCTAAACTGAGTTACTGCGAGCTAGCTCACAGTTTTTTAGCCTTCGGCTCACACATTTTTGTCTTAGCTCAGGAAGGATGGCTCCAGAGCAAACTAATTTATGCAGTAGCCAAATCACTCACTCACAACTTTAATGCCAGTAGTTCGCAAAGTAGAATTTTTGCTCACAAGACTCCAGAGCTTTGAGGGAGCCTTGCCACCCACCCACGCCCAGCCACAGAGCTCCAAATTCTAGGAATGGCCCTCCCCACACAAAAAGGCTTCCTTACCTTTGCTTAAATTGGCTAGCTGGCTTTTTTATTGCAACAGCACCAGCAGAAGCAGCAGAAGAGATTGGATTTACCCCCCACCCTTCACTACCTGAAGGAGTCTCAGAGCAGCCTACAATCTCCTTTCCCTTCCCCTCCTCACAACAGACACCCTGTGAGGTGGGTGGGGCTGACAGAGCTCTGAGAGAACTGACTGACCCAATGTCACCCAGCTGGCTTCATGTGGAGGAGTGGGGAATCAAACCCGGTTCTCCAGATTAGAGTGTGCCACTCTTAACCACCACACAAAACTGGCTCTTTAAATATTTATACAGTGCCTTTCCTTGAGGCAGCTTACAATACTACCCACAAGAAAATAAAACTCTACTTGGGGAGGGGCTGTGGCTCACTGGCAGAGCATCTGCTTGGCATATAGAAGGTCCCAGGTTCAATCCCCACCATCTCCATTTTAAAAAATCAGGTAGGGGGTGATGTGAAAGACCTCCGCCTGAGACTCTGGAGAGCTGCTGCCAGTCTGAGTAGACGATACTGACCTTGATGGACCAATGGTCTCATTCAGTATAAGGCAGCTTCATGTGTTCATGTGTACTAATCCTCCCCCAAGCTCTAGGAAATAAAACAACCTTACACCATTTCCTAAGAAATTTGGTGTAGTGGTTAAGCGCATGGACTCTAATCTAGGAGAACCAGGTTTGATTCTCCACTCCTCCACTTGCACCTGCTGGATGACCTTGGGCAAGCCATAGTTCTGGCACAGCTGTTCTTGAAAAAGAGCAGTTCTCAACAGAGCTCACTCAGCCCCACCTACCTTTAGGGAGACTGTTCTGCAATGTGGGAGCAACTACTGAAAAGGACCAAGCTCTGATTAGATGTCAAGGGGGCTAGCTTTACATGGGGTGTGTGTGTGTGTGTGCAGATCAAACATGTGCCGTTTGCATGGGAAGAAACCAGATGCAGTTGATAGAAGGCACTCTTGGCCACTGTGCCAAAACTTCTTTTCAAACAGCAAAACTGGGCCCATGAACACCCCCCCAGGCTTTTAACTGGTTCTGTCGATGCCAACTCCACTCCATCCAAGGCAAGTGGAGCCAGACCTCCCTTCCTAACCAGCATCACCTCCATCTTATCTGGGTTCAGCCTCAGCTTGAGCTCCCTTAACCCACAGCCTCGAAGCCTTGGTTCAGAAGTAACTTCAGGCTTCTGGAGGCTTAAATAATGAAATATAGAGCTGGGTGTCATCTGCATATCAATGGCATCCAACTGCAAACCTCTGCATGGTCTTCTGAGGCTGCCATCACACACACACACTAAAAATAATCCACTTTCAATGCACTTTCCAACTGGATTTTGCCAGTTCACATAGTAAAATCCAGTTGGAAAGTGCACTGAAAGTGGATTGAAAGTGGATTATTTAGTGTGTGTGACCACAGCCTCTGAGGGAGGACTTTTCTTCTTGTAGAAAGTGGAGAACTTTAGTGCAAAATTCCAAACTACCTGATTCCATCGCTTTGCAAGGAGAAAAAAAGACATTTCCAGTAGTAGGTGGAAATATGAAATGGTGCTGGGAGAATTTGAGTCATTCTGCCCAGGTATATTAATATAAATCCTTGCCAAGTATTGAAACAGATTTTAAAATATTACAGCAACAGGAAGAGCAAGTAAGTTTTAAAGTTACTGCAGTATTTTCCAAATTATCTGTCTGTCTGTCTGTCTGTCTGTCCGTCCGTCCGTCCATCCATCCATCCATCCATCCATCCATCCATCCATCCATCCATCCATCCATCCAACTCATGTGGGATATTGTATACATCTCCCCTAAAGTTTTAGGAAACAAACCATCTAAAGTTTACATAACAGCTTAACATCCTTCTAAACACTGGCCACCTTCATTGTTTCTTCTGTGATCCTGCACTGCCGTATTTCAAAAACAATATAAAGCATGCTCCATTTTGCTTTACAAATATGACTGCAATATTAGAAAGGCTCTGACCTGGATGGTCTAGGCTAGCCTCATCTTGTCAGAAGCTAAACAAGGTCAGCTCTGGTCAGTACTTGGATGGGAGACCACCAAGGAAGGAAGCCCCAGGTTGCAACGCAGAGGCAGGCAACGGCAAGCCACCTC
>NW_015174273.1:485182-494755 GCF_001447785.1 Gekko japonicus | reverse complement strand
GAACACATACATCTGCTTGGGTGGCCTTGGGCCAGTCACAGTTCTCTCAGAACTCTCTCAGTTCTGCCTGCCTCACAAGGTGCCTGTCAGGGGTCATTTCATAGAAAAAGAGGTGCAGGAGCTTATTAGCACAACTCATTAGCATAACTTATTTGCATATGCCACACACCCTGACATCACCAGGAGTGTGTCAGAAGGCAACACCCACTACTCAGGCTCCACTGGACTGTTTTGGATTGCTAGTTATTGGGGGGGGAGGGGAATGTGCAGATCTGCCCTCACAGAGGAGGGAGAGCTTGTACTTGAATACAACTTGGTCTTAAAGGTGCCACTGGACTGTTTTGGACCGGGGGGCGGGGGGGGAACTCTACAACTTACCTGGCTGCTTCTTGCTCTGACTGAGGGCTGCTGGGAGCAGGGGGTGGGGCTTGTTGCATGTGCCCGCCCCCTGGGCTCTTTACTGCTGAAGCTCCGCTCCTGTGCGCTCCTGCAGGAAATGACCCCTGGTGCCTGTTATGGGGAGAGGAAGGGAAGGTGATTGTAAGCCGCTTTGAGATAGAGTATAAAAACCTACCCTTCTCCTTTCTCATTGAGGAAGGGTAGTAGAGCCAATGCAGGTAGAGTTCCGAGAGGAATTTGGTGCAAACTGCTGCAAAGGTTGGAATGAAAGGCGTAAGAAAGGATTTGTGAGGGATCTGTGCAGGTCAGAGTGAAAACATAATGCTCTGCCTCAATAAATACACAACTGTTGTTGTTTTGGGTATAATGCGCCTGCAGAGGGAGCACCAGCCCTTCCCAATCCATCTCCATTTTGCACATGCTCAAAACCAGTCTATTTAAGTACTGTTAAGTTGCATGCTTTAAGTCCTCCAACCACTAGGTAATGTTATCCACTTTGGCTTCAGCTGATCCCATAATCTAGCACATCACTGAATATTAATCTCGTGCTTTGTTAGAATAAGAACTACCCTGTTTTTCTTCTGCTCCTGGCCTTACAAGGGGCCTGCTTCTTATTAACACTGATATCCTCAAAGGGAGAGCAGTTCTGGTTTTGCTTCTCTGTCCCACTAGCTTTAGGCACACCTGCTTTGCACCCAGTACCAACCAATCGAATTAGTGCAATCCTATGCAGATTTACTCCAGTCTAAACTCATTGATTTTTAATAGGCTTAGACTGGAAAAACTCCTCATGGAATTGAGCTATTAATTTGTAACTTGTTCTAGGGTTGCCAAATCAACTTACCTCGCTGGTGGGGGACTCTAGGGTGGCTCCTGGAGCGTGTGCGCGCGCCGCATGCACATCACAGGCAAGTGACGTCATGACGCCAGGCATGCTGGGGGCGGGGCCACAGCCATTTGAGGGGGAAACTCTTATGTTTTCCCCTCAAATGGCTGTGGGGCGGGGCCACAGCCATTTGAGGGGGAAACTCTTGTTTTCCCCTCAAATGGCTGTGGCCCTGCCCCCAGCGTGCCCGGCGTCATGACGTCACTTGCCTGTGACGTGCACGCGGGGGTGGGGTTTCCCCCGGGGCCCGATTCCGCGGGGGCGGAAATCGGGCCTCCAAAGCGGGGGGAAATCCGCCCCCCGGGGGGAATTGGCAGCCCTAACTTGTTCCATATCCTGCTTTGGGACACTACAAACTGCTGTCTAGGGTCTTCTCCGTCATGCTTTGAAACATCTCTTTCTCCCTTCCCCCCCCTTTTATATTGTACACCTCACCTGCTCAGGGATATTTAAAAGCTTATTCACGGTCCTGTGATATTTCAGGTGTTCCTAATACAAAAGGAGGACTGTTGTTTTGATAATTTATGCAATAAACCTGTGGCAGAAGAGTGGAGAGCAATTTCTTTACCTTTTCCCTCCCCACTGTCGACGTCCACTTTGCTGCCCCCTCACACTGTTACTGAGGGGGTCCAGTGACTTGCAGGAGCACAGTTTCAGGGGGCACAGAGGAGGGAGTGGGAGGGGAAGGCAAGGAATTTGCCTCCCTATAGCAGGACTCTCCTCTCTCAACCCCACCTACCTCACGGGGGTGTCTTTAACTTGTGGAGAGTGGAAGGGAAGGTGAGACTTTTCCAGGTAGAGAAGGGTGAGGTAGAAAACTAACTCCTCCTCCTCTTCTCCTTCTCCTCTCTTTGCTCTGCTTATGATCCAGACATGTTCATTTCTGATCACTTGTTTAGCATTGCAGACTCCCATTTTGAAAATGACTTGGAAAGGGTGTAATGGGATTCCACAGGTAACTGTGCCTTAAATTTATGACGTGCAGGGCCTGAAGACACTGTGAGTCTAGTTTAACAGCAGGCATAGGATGTATTCAAACATCCTGAAAAACCATGGTTTACAACCAGAGGATCAAAATCAATCTCCAGTTAGTCCTGACACCCAACCCAAATTGGAATTTCAAATTAGGATTCATCACTGGTTTGTTAATCACAGTTTTGTACTAATTGCGGTTGGTTGCATGCCTTGCCCTTTGCAGCTGCCTTGCCTCAGAGACAGCCGTAGAAGGAGGATTTTCATCCTAGTGGAGGGCTGGAAGGAGACAAAGAGCAGACGAACGAGGAATGCCAGAAATTTCACAGTGAACATGTTCGGTAATTACCGCAGGCAATCGTAACAATCACACATGAGCCAAACTCCAGAACTGCTTGTTTTGGCACTGGGGGACTTGAATACCTGCCAGATAGGTTTGCATCAGGTTATTTCAAAATCGTGCACTTGTGAAAACACTGGTGAGTTAGGACTGGAACTTTAGCCTTTCCACTCTGTTTGTCCTGGAGAGACTATGTGCTTTCAAAATTGTCTCCAGTTAAGTTAAGGTCTTGATTTACTAATTTAAGTTATTTGGGTTTGGTTATTGGATCCAGTTAAGCCTGAATGGCAATAAAGGGGGGGAATCATTAGAGTTTAATTTTCATACTTGCTAGTTGTTAGACTTCTAGCCTGCCCTCCCCTGCAAGAAGGCTCTGGTTGAGGCTAGGCAGACATCTTTAGGGCCGGGGGGCACCAGCAGATCTTGCTCCATCGAACACAATGCTCTTCTGGGGACATACCGGGAGAGACAGTCCTGAAGATATGTTGGTCCCAGTCTGCATATGGCTTTAAAGGTCAAAACCAAAAGCTTGAACTTGACCCAGTATTCAACTGGAAGCCAGTGCAGCTGGCGGAACTGTGGAGCAGGGGTTGAGAGAGTAGATATCCTCCAAAGTATCTGAGCAAAGAGACCATTTCTAACCCTGCAGAAGTCCAGCAGCCATTAAAAGACTAGCAACATTTATCCCAACAGCTGCTTTCGTGGTTAATACGCATGCGATGGAGTGACTCACGAAAGCTCGAGTGTGTGTGTGTGTAAAGTAGTGTGTGTGTGTGTGTGTGTGCGTGTGTGTGTAAAGTGCCATCAAGTCACAGCCAACTTATGGCCACCTCCCGAGCCTGCCAAGGCAAGGCGGGTTGCCGTTGCTGCCTCTGCATTAGCAACCCTGGACTAGGTGGTCTGCCATCTAAGTATTAACCAGGGCCGAGCCTGCTTAGCTTCCAAGATCTGATGAGTAGAATTCTAGCTGTATCTGAAGAAGTGCTGCTGGACGCTTGCTCTTTGAGCCAGTTTGGTGTAGTGGTTAAGTGTGCGGACTCTAATCTGGGAGAACCGGGTTTGATTCCCCACTCCTCCACTTGCACCTGTTGATGTGACCTTGGGTCAGTCACAAGCTTTGGCACAGCTGTCCTTGAAAAAGAGCAGTTTGTGTCAGAGTTCTCTCAGCCCCACCCACCTCACAGGGTGTCTGTTGTGGGGAGGGGAAGGGAAAGGAGTTTGTAAGCCGCTCTGAGACTCCCTTGGGTAGTGAAGGGCGGGGTATAAATCCAATCTCTTCTTCTTCTTCTTCTTCTTCTTCTTCTTCTTCTTCTTCTTCTCTTTTCTACTGCGACAGACTAACAAAGCTACCCATCCTGAAGATCTGATGAGGCTGGGCTAGCCTGGGCCACCCAGGCCAGGGCCATGGAAGCTGATGCTGGAGTTTCTTTTGCTAGTCTTTGAAGTGCCCCTGGACTTTGGTTGGGTTTTGCTGCAATGGACTAAAATGGAGGATAGTCTGGCGATGTGAGAGCTGTTGTTTGCTTGGGGTTTTTGTTTGCACTGATCGTTTATGTCTGAGGGGAAATGTGGCTTGAACTCACATCCAGCATTTTAGACATTCTCCATCCAATAACACAGGCTATTCGGTGTATCCAGTAGCACCTTTAAGACCAACAAAGGGTTATTCAAGGTATGAGCTTTTGTGTGCACGAACACTTCTTCAGGTACATTGAAATGCATCTGTATCTGTAACTCAGATTTTTTACTTCAGCATTAGATCCTAATGTATCTGAAGAAGTGTTCGTGCACACGAAAGTTCATACCTTGAATAAACCTTTGTTGGTCTTAAAGGTGCCACTGGACTCAAAATTTGTTCCACTACTTCAGACCAACGCGGCTGCCCGCCTGGATCTATTTCACTGTATGTCTTTCATTTAGTTTACAGCATCTTCAATATTTGATTTGCTGATTTTCAAAAGCATCTGGAATATCTAAAGCAGAATTACTGATGGGAGTTGTCCAAAGGGCAGCAGCCACACATAGCGGGAGCCTCTCACACAGCAGTTCCAGTCGCGCTCCCCATCGAGCTGAAGATGACAGATTCCAGGACAATTTATGTAGGAATAGATCTCAAGGCCCATTTGCCTCAAATGCTGCATGAAAATAAATTACCAGTAAATCTCTCGCCTTACCGTTCTTCCTTCTCTCTCTAATAAATTGCAATTATAATTGTTTATAGTAACTAGTTCTATTTTGGTTTGCATGCTTCCCAGTTAATCATTGTGGCTTAATTCATATCTTTGGAGTGACTGACAGATGGAAAATAGATGCATGTATCCCATTAAAGAAAGGAGCATATAGTTCATACTGAATGAATGATTGACTGAGCTATTGGGAGAAGGAAGTTGGTAAGAACTCTGCATCCCTGTGTTCCAGAAGAGAACACAGAAGGAAAACAAATAGTTTTACATGTTTTAGGAGGGATCTGGACATTCAATAGTTGTCAGTGTTTGCTGTAACTCAGACTTTTGAGTTCAGCATTAGATCCAGGGCTATTTTTGGGCAGGAACGCACAGGAACGGAGTTCCAGCTGGCTCCCAAGTTGGCCACACCCAGCAGGAACTCATTAGCATAATAGGCCACACCCAACAGCAGAAACTCATTAGGATTGGCTACATTAGGGGTGTGTGGACTAACATGCAAAGGAGTTCCTGCTACAAAAAAAGCCCTGGGTTTTGACAACAAACAAGGTAAACAGAATAACAAGCAAAAAGTGGGTGTGGCTGGATAACCACACTTCTGGTAACATGGGGGTGCGGCCTAATAGGCTAATGAGCCGTGCTATCAGGGGTGTGACCTAATATGCTAATGAGTTTCTGCTGTTGGGTGTGGCTCCTATTATGCTAATGAGTTCCTGCTGGGCTTTTTCCACAAAAAGAGCCCTGAGATCCTAACTAAAAAAATGAGCCAGTGTGATGCATTCTGATCAGACACAAGTGTATCGAATGATTATCAAACTTGGCTTGAGATCTCTTTCTCTCTTGGTTCCATTTTCTCTGCTCTTGGTTCAAAAGCCAAACGACATTACATGCCTGGCAAAAAGAGTTAGCATTTTCCTTGATGTCTTCACTAACATACTACTGTATCAAGATGGGTAATCGTGTTAAGTAGAAAAGAGCAAGAGTCCAGTAGCACTTTAAAGACTAACGAAATTTGTGGCATGGTATGAGTTTCTGTGGGTGTGTTCAGACGTGTCATTTGAACCGCTTTCGGCACGCTTCAGTAACGGATTTTATATGCACGTTCACGCACCCAACATCTGCATACCATCCCCAGCCGTGGCTTTCTGGATCAAACCCCCTTTAAGCCGGAGTATTTTGATACCACTTACCAAGTGGTGTTTTCCTGATTCTCCAGTTTTGAGCCACAGTTGTTTCTGTTGTCTGATGGCTCCTGCGGTGTGGAGCCACTTCGGGGTGCCTCAACCCCCTCCCCTCTGGAAAGCTGCTGCGGAAGCCCGAGGCTTCCATTTTTTGTCCACCTTTTTTTTTTGCCTCAGCGGTATGCGCACGGGCGGAGCTCCGCTCCTAAGTTATTAAAAGCAAAGTTTAAATGGTGCTTAGTTTTAGTGTTTAGACGAGTTTGGGATCTCACGGAGGCCAGTTTCAGGGTAAAAATTTAAAGGGAAGTGTTCATTTAAAGTTTAAAGGGAAGTGTGAAAATCGCTGCTCTGCGCACGTACGAAAATTTTAGTTCAACAGATGACCTCCTGTGCGCATGCTCAATCTGAAAGAAAAAAAAACACACCGAGGCACGCTCCTGCGTGTGAACGGCATGGAACGATGTGGCTGCACAGCGATCCGGAACAAGGAGGGTGAGTGTGATTGCGATTCTCCGGGTTTAAAAAAACTGCATCGGGACTGGAGCAATTTAAACCGCTCCCAGCATGCCATCTGAACGCACCCTGTGAGTCACTCCTCACTTCTTCAGATACCTTCTGAAGAAGTGAGCCGTGACTCACGAAAGCTCATTCCCTGCCACAAATTTTGTTGGTCTTTAAGGCGCTACTGGACTCTTGCTCTTTTCTACTGCTACAGACTAAAGCTACCCATCTCGATCTGTTCCCATGGAAGGCACCACATTTAGCCATACAGAATGGAAATCCATCAACCTGGTGGAGAAACTTGCACAGGTACAAAGCGACATCATCCTTCTCAGCAAACGCAGACGACTTAACGTTTCGCCAAAGGGACTGACAATAAAAAAATTCCACTAGGCCTCTGACAATGTGAGCAGTGACTCACGAAAGCTCACATACTAAGGTGGCTTAGCAAGGCCATGTACAAACTCAAGGAGCTTATGCATCAGGCAGACTCTCCAAAGAGCCTTGTTTTGCATTGGTGCACCTTGTTTCCTTCCAGGGGATGCCAGATTCTTGTCTGCCCGAGGGTGCTCCAGCTGCGACGCTTTAAAATGAGCTTCCTTCAAAGTGATAATAGTACGGTCATGATTGCCCAGCGGTTGCTGCTATGGGCAAAAGCCTTACCTGCTGAGAGCTGAGTGCCTTGTGCACTTTGAGGGAGCCCTGCAGGCTCGGGCAGAAAAAAGACAAGAGTCGGCACGGAGCGTAAGCGACCCAGTATATGCTCAAGACACTGCCCGCTAAATCCGGGCATTTAATCCTTTCCCAGGACAATAACCCGTGGCCCCCTCGGTTGTGTCGTCCCACTTTTTCTAGCAATTCATGCACAAACTTATATCACAAAGGATCAGCATCTTTTCTGTTTGGCAGCACTGCTGACCGTCGCTAGCTTGCTAGGATTGTTAACGGTCTTTAAGAACGTTTTACACCTGCTCATGACGATGAGATTTGCAGCTGTCAAGCACATTATTGCCGATCTTCAGCACTTGCAATACTTGTTTTTATTACAAATCAGGCACTCTTATCTTGCTCAATTGGTAATGGAACATTTCAAGATTATATCCCCTCTTTTCCTTTCTTTTTTTGCCTGACCAGGGCCAAATAGCTAGGGCTGGTGGTGGGCATCCTCACAGAATTTATGCCCTTTAAAACCTTTGACTCAAAGTCCGCAAGGAACCATTCTTGATAGCGCAAAAAGTATTTTTTTAAAGGCACTTCAATTTCCAGGAGTGTCACTTTCGTAAAATTCTGCAGCTTGTAATGAAAAATAATCCATTACAGCAGCCACTTCTGTACCAAAAGGTATTGCAATTATTTGGTTTTCAAAGTATCTTGTATTTTAAAATACCGTCGAAGTATTTATTGCTAAGCTTTTCTCCCCCAAGAAACAGGTCCTCATTCCAGACCCTGAAATGCATTCTCAAATACCTTCTTGAAACCACCACTGCAGGTATGTCAATTTTCCTAAGAGTTTAGTCACTATCCACTTACACACCAAAAAGTAAGGATTTGCAAAACCAGATTAAAAACAAAAAATTGTCTTAAATGCCATCATGAATATGGTTTCGGGGGTAGCCCTGTTGATCTTCAATAGAACAGCTAGATTCAAGACCGGTAGGCACCTTAGAAACCCACAAGACCCATATCTGAGGAAGGCAGCTTTGATTCTCAAAAGCTTAATAGTCCCCAAATCTTGTTGGTCTCTAAGGTGCTATTGGAATCAAACCTAGCTGATCTTAAATATGGGAGGCATTGTTTGGAGCCATTTCCCCAGATTTCTGACTTCTGCTGTTACTCGGTGTTCCCTCTTAGTTTAGATCCACTGGAAAGTTTCCATGGTTGGATTTTGGCCCACAGAACACCACTTTCTGTCTTCTCCTCTCCCTCTGCAACCCAAAATGCCCCCCATGCTGTTCCACAAACAGCATTACAGGGGTCATTTGAGGCTGTGGTGGGAGGGGGAGGGATGCCATGCTCCATAAGAGGACTTCCTTCCAACTGGATCCTACCCGCTGAATGGACTTCCAAATGGATCCAACCCATTTTGCGGTGTCCTAGACTCTCCAGTTACAGCAGACAGCAACAGCTAGTATTACTTATCAGCTCCCAGAATCAAATCACGTATCTGACTTGCTGTTGTTCATTACATCAGCTATTTCACATCAATTTCCCCTCTAAACTACAGACCCGGACAGGTATTTCAGGTTAATCCTGATTTTAAAAAACAGATCTGGCTAGCTTGGGTATTATCTATTTTATTAAAAAAAAAAAATAGAAAAACTGAGCTGCGGTGGCTCAAGTGGTTAAGACGCTGAACTGCAGGCTGTGGAAGGTCAGTAGTTCAGCAGTTCAAGACCGGAGTTGCCGCATGACGGAGTGAGCTCCCGTCTCTAGTTCCAGCTCCTGCCAACCTAGCAGTTCGAAAGCAAGAAATTGCAAGTAGATAAATAGGTACCACTTCGGTGGGAAGGTAACAGCATTCTGTGCGCCTTGGTGTTTAGTCATGCCAGCCACATGACCATGGAAACCTCTTCGGACAGCGCTGGCTCTTCGGCTTTGAAATGGAGATGAGCACCACAACCCTAGAGTCGGACTCGACTGGCTTTCGAGCAAGGGAACCTTTACAGAAAAGGGAAAAAAGAAACAAAGGGGGTATACAACATAATTACATTTGCCAAAGACAATTATGTATTACATAATGTATAGGACAAAGAATATTCCCTTTCATACCCTTCATTGTAATTTTTAAGGCATTATTTATAAAATACAACAGATCTTATTTCTGTTGGGGTACAATTGTTTTCATCATTTAAGTTTTAAGTTTCAAACTTCATAACTAATCTGTTTTGACTAAAACACTGCTTTCATCATTACTACATATTCATATTTAATATAACATATTTTTGCCACTTCTACATATTCATTAGAACTTTTAATAGATAAGTAGTATATCACGGTGTAAAAGAAAGTCTATTATGGCCCCAGTCACACGGGCAGGAAAATGCGGGGGGGAAGCGTGGCTGTTTGCCCCAGAGCAAAATAACACGTGGTTGCACGATCAGACGTCCCGTC
>NW_015174273.1:471787-485079 GCF_001447785.1 Gekko japonicus | reverse complement strand
GACCCTCCAGAGGCAGCAAGCCTGGCTGCAGTGGGAGGGGGCCTCTTTGTGCGCATGCGCCGTTGGGCGCTTGTGCGCATCCTGTGGAGACTTGAAAAAAAACCTGTTTGCGACGGGACATGGGCGAGCGCCGGATGACACGGGATTCCACCGGAAATGCGATCAGGCGCCCGCCCTTGCCCCGCGGTCTTCGGAGACTAGTACCTCAGAGGTACTAGTTTTTTACCCCGCATCTTCGGCGGGAAGCCTCGGGTTCGGCACAGGAGCTCTACGCTTCCCAGATGTGCTGGTGTCATCGCACCCGGAAAATCCGCCTATCTTCCGTCTCTGTAGCGTGGCTAATGTTCCATGTGACCGCAGCCTATATATCTCATATAGAGAACCCTTTTGTATTTGGGATATTACATTTGGAACAGATTTTAATTCTACTTTTATTTCAGTACCATACATTTGTATATGATATTTTCTCACTTTAAGTTTATCTCCTTCTAGGATTAGTCATGACCATGGAAACTTCTTCGGACAGCACTGGCTCTTCGGCTTTGAAACGGAGAAGAGCACCGCAACCCTAGAGTCGGATTCAACTGGCTTTCGAGCAAGGGAACCTTTACCTTTACTATAATACACATAATACACACTCCATCTTTCCTCAAATTTCGTAAAAGACCTGTTTTTTAAACAGGTTAAGTTTGCCATTACTGCATATTTGGCAAGCTTATTTTCCCATTCTTCTAAACATTGGCCAATGTCTAGTTTCCATTTTGCTGCATAAATAGTTCTAGTCACTTTGAATATCTCTTCTAAAATTTTTAGTAATTTTTAGGCACAACACCTTGGCTTCCACTGGGAATTTAAACTAATATATTCTGCATTTTTCAGTGTATTTCTTTCTTTCTTTCTTTCTTTCTTTCTTTCTTTCTTTTAAAGTTTATTTATAATTTTCAGTATACATCATATCATCGGTTCACATTTATCATTCTTGTGAGTCATATATATTCTCCTTATCCAACCATACATAGAACTTTTTCCATCGTTTTTCAAATGTCTCTTTGCTATTACCTTTTATTGTTAAACTTAATTTGTCCATTTCTACTACTGATAACATTTTATCAATTACTTCTTTCTTAGAGGGCAGTTGTTCTTCTTTCCATTTTTTGGCCATCAGATGAATCTCATCCTTACTCAAGAAATCGCGAAAAATATAGAATTTGTTAAACAACATTTTTTCGAGAACGCTAATAAACCGACAAGATGGCTGGTGTACAGGCTAAAGAAACAAGAAGAAAGGAAAATTATAAAAACCCTTAGGGATAGAGAAGGAAAGACAGTATATTTCTTTCTAATTAATACCTTTTTGCTTTTTTTATAGTCCACCACACCACATATGAAAGAAGGTTCCATATATGTCGACATTTCCTGCATTTTCCTTTGTAGTTTTTATGTGCTTTCTCAATGTCCTTTGGAGTTACATACCATATGAAAAACATTTTGTACCAGTTTTCTCTTAGTGTCTGGCTGACTGTAAATTTGATTTCTTTCTCCCATAATCGTTCCCATTGTTGCATAGATATCTGTTCTTCAAGGTTTTGCATGCACTTTATCATACATTTTTTTCACTTGTTAATCTTCTGTTAGACAGTGTCATAGATGCAACGAACATGAAGTTGAGCAAACTTCAGAGGACGGCGGAAGACCGGAAGGCCTGGTGTGATCTGGTCCATGGGGACGCGAAGTCGGACTCGACTGTGCGACTGAACAACAAAAAACTTACTTGGGAATTGTTGTGTGTGTATATATGAATATATGACTTCTTGTGAGGTGCCTAGCAGGACTCAAGCCAAGACTTCTCCCAGTCCAGACCCAGCACTTTACAGCCTGTATCACAGAACCAGCTGCTGCAGTTTGCATAACAACTGCACTTTCTGTGTTGCAGTTTCTTGGTCGAGGATCACCTAAGTCCTAGCATGTGATCCAAGGAGCCAATCAAACACCCTTGGCCCTATAAAGCCTGGGCTGCAAGTTGATTCCTCAGTCTGATCAACTTGTCAGCCTGGTAGGGCCCTGTTACAGTCTAAGCTTAGTGAATCTGCTTGCCTAACCCAGCTGGATCTCAACCATGACTGCCTCTGGCTACTTTGAAATAGCTGATTAAATTACATTTTCTGTATTGAAATTCAGATTCCATTTCTTCATCTTCTACAAAGGTTTCTTTTCTTCTTAATGGAACTCACTACAACGGAGATGTCATTAAGACTCCTAGAAGGTTGTAGCCATTGATGTGTCAACATTACCAACAGAGCGTTTTGGAAGATACCATCCAGTGTTGATCGACAACTGTGTACCATCACTATTCTATTCCCAATGGATGCAGACTCGAGGCATAATCTAATGAGATGTCACAACACAGCGACATCTGAAAGTACAGACCTTAGCATCCACTGGAGAAGACTTCTATCCTGGTGACATCTAGTCCTAGCCCAACACAAATACAGCAAGAATTCCCTGCAGCTCTCCCTTTGTGACATAGCTTTGAGGCACACCAAGGGCTCATAGAAGGGAACTATAGTTAACAAAAATGCACCTACTGCAAGGATGAAGGGCCACTACTACCTTCCATTAGCACAGCTTTAGTACAACAAATGCTAATTTTAATAATCCTAATTCTGTACACTCATATGTGTTTCAGCCTCCCTCCCAGTTTATTTTACAGAATACTCTGAAAATTCTGTGGTGTGTGGAACGTGCTCAGTTAGCATCACACAAATTCTGTTTTCATCTCCCCCTTCTTTTTGTGTTGGTTTCTTTATGGCATATTTTTCTGTATACCTGGAGAGCATTCTGAATATGTAGAAACCTCTATCACATCTGCTGGTTGCCTGGTTTCCCTGTTTTCTTTCTTTCTTTGCATTTTGTGTGTGCGCCCATGCCTGGAAGTCATGGCGACCTCTGGCGACCCCTAGAGGGGCACGGAGGATATTCAGAGAAGTGGCTTGATAGCTGCCTCTGCCTCCCAGCCCTGTTATTCCTCGGAGGTCTCCCATCCAAATACTTGCTAGGGTTAGCCCTGCTTTGCTTCTGAGATCTGTTTCCCTGCTTTCATGACCAATAGAACATATTGAGCTTATTATCAGATACTGTGATTTAAGTAAAACAGTGGTTCCAAAAAAAATTGACCTTGCCCACCAGCTCACACGTTAAGAAACAGAAACTATGAAAGGGGGAGAGAGATCCAAAAAAGTAAATAAATGGAGGAAAAGGCTCGACAAAAAGAGGTCAGTCTTCAAATCCAAGGCTAGCTAGGGACTGCACATCTACTGTTGGGCCAGTAACTTCCCATCACAAACTTTCCCAGCAGGCTTGGAGGAACTAGTTGTAGCATACTGTCTCGATGCAAATATTCCCAGGGGAGGGTTTATTCAGGCAGCAAGTCCTTCTCACAAGAACTTATGAAGAAGATTGGGATTTGGGCTGGGCGGCCTTTACAATGGGCTGAATCCTCTGGCAGACTTTCAGATACAAGAGGAGACAAACATGAGTGCAAACCCCATACAGTCCCTATCAGAAATACATAAGAACACAAGAAGAGCTCTGCTGGATCAGACCAATGGTCCATCTGGCCCAGCATCCTGTCTCACGTGGAGGCAAACCCAGTTCCTCTGGAGTTCAAACAACGGAGCGCAGATGCTGAGCCCTTCCCCTGATGTTGCCTCCCGGCCCTGGGATTCAGAGGCCTACTGCCACTGAATGTGAAGGTCCCCTTTAGTCACCATGGCTAGTAGCCCTTGTAGACCTGTCCTCGATAAATGTGTCTAACTCCCTTTTAAAGCTGCCCATTCCTGTGGCCATCACTACATTCTCTGCCAGCGAATCCCTCATTTTAATCACTTATTGTGTAAATAAGTTTCCTTTTTTTCTGTCCTGAATCTGCTACCCATCAAGTTCCTTGGATGCTCACAAGTTCAGTATTTTGAGAAATGAAGAGACAGGTGTCTCTGTCCACTCTCTCTACCACTCGCACACACAGCGTTATAACGTTTGGGTTAGTTGCCCAGGAGAGGAAGCATAAAACCCCCCTCAATAAATAACACTGAAAGTAGTTCCCAACCTCTCCCCCTCTCTTTTTTACAGGAAGATTTTTCCAATTCTGAAGTGCGCTCTTGCCCTGACCTGGAGAGCCCAGCTAGCCTGATCTCATCAGAACTTGGAAGCTAAGCGGTAAATATTTGGATGGGAGTCCACCAAGGAATACCAGGATCGTGACATGAGAGCAGCCACAGTCAGACCACCTCTTGCCTTGAAAACCCTATAGGATCACTATAAGTCAGTTGTGACTTGACACCCCCACACCCAAAAGTGTGATCCCTCCCCTTCTGCTACTCAACTGCAGTTTCCAATCCACGCATCATTGGAAACACTGAAACCAGCGGAGCACCGTAGCATTTTCCATTGCAAGACTCTCCTTGGTGTCCCAGGCAACCTATAGTCTTATTTTCTAATGACAGCACATTATATTATTAAAGTATTAAGTCATGTTCGAAACCTTTTCCCCCATGTGTTAAGTGTTCAAAGAATGCAATTTAAACACATGGCTTTTCTCTCTCTCTTTAAAAAAAAAAATCATTTTTATCTAGTGGCAGCGATCTACAAATGCATTAACTTTTCCAGAGACAAATTCTTGGCATCCTCATCATCTGATTCCAAAGAAAGGCTCCCCTTTTAAGATACAATTGCAGCTGCCCCCACGCTGCCAGTAACAGCACCATACACATGTCTTAAAATTCCGTAATCAGCAACCACCAGGTGCTGTATCACATTCTGCACACCACACTCCGTCAATACAGACATCCCCAAACACACAGAGGCTGGTTTTGTCAAATGTTTTATTGAGTGTAGACATCTGGAGTACTGTAAAACATGCATTATCTGTAGATTCAAAAAAGGAGCAAACCACATTGTCCCTACTGTCAAACACGTCAGGCTTGGCATATATGATGGAGATTAATGAAGTATCATGAGAGTAATATGGTTCCTGAAAAGCTCCTGCAATTTTGGAGTAGTCTTAATCGTTTTCTGAGAGGCAGAGCTGTTTCACATTTAAAGTGAACTTATACGTTCACTTAAAGTGCCATAATTTAATTCAAAACAAAACAAAAAGGGATTTCATGGATGGGCATTATCTGTTCATAGGTATGCACACGGTATCCTTCCCCGCCCCCATCCCGAACCCTATCTAAATAAAAACTCATATGCTTCTCTCTTTTTTTTTTTAAGTAACAGAGTTTAATTCTGAGCAACAAACAAATCTGATAACTCATTTCTTCTTCGGCTGTTGAGGTGTGTTAAATTTAAAGAAGATAATATCTCCGTCTTCGACTATGTAATTTCTTCCTTGCTGTCTGTATTTTCCAGCAGCCTGCACAAACACAGGGGAGGGAGAGAGAAGGAGAATGAATTACAATATTGTATATAAACACTATTTTAAAGAGCAGCACCTATTTTACTAAAACACCACTACCTTGTGGGGGGGGGACATTTTGTAGCTGTAAACTTCTTGACTTGGGCAGAATTTGATTGACAAATATATAATCATAATTTGTTCTTCGCTGCAGATAGTAAAAACAACACTGCTAAACAGGTTTTGTTCTATAATGTCAGCTGTGCATTTGTTTTGCATCCCTAAACACTGACAGGTAACAGAGATAGTTTTTATTAACATTTCCGTCTCCCCCACCCTGCATTTTTTATTCCAAAATTATCTTGGAAAAATCCACAAGCATGGAAGGGAACCCATCTGTCAAAGAGGTCTCTGGCTCACAAAAGCTTATGCCACTATAAAGCTGCTTGTCATTAAGGTGCTCCAAGGTGCAGTCATTTGGGCTGTGGCAGACTGACATGACTACCCCTCTGGAATTTGCGCAGGAAGAGAGAACACACGTGCCAGTGTCATAACTACGAAAGCGGTTTAGGAACCCTTTTTGGGGTGCTCTGGACCTTGCCTCCCCCAGGGCAGGAAGTCATTTATGCACTCAAGCAAACTGTGTGTGTGTATTTGTGTGTTTTGTGTGCTTGCCTGGAAGTCATGGTTGACTTCTGGAGACCCCTTCTGGGGCTTGGACTTTTTCAAAGAGGTGGCCTTATGAGCCCCCCTCTGCGCCCCACCTCTAGTATTCCTCGGAGGTCGCCCTTCCAAGCAGTGTTCCCTCTAAGGTGAGTTAGTGTGAGCTAGCTCACAGTTTTTTAGCCTCCGACTCACAGATTTTTGTCTTAGCTCGGGAAGGATGGCTCCAGAGCAAACTAATTTATGCAGTAGCCAAATCGCTGGCTCACAACTTTAATGCCAGTTGCTCACAAAGTAGAATTTTTGCTCATGAGACTCCACAGCTTAGAGGGAACATTGCTTCCAAGTACTTGCCAGAGTCAGCCCTGCTTAACTTCCGAGATCTGACAAGATCAGGCTTGCCTGAGCTATCCAGGTCAGGGCGTGCTCAAGCAAACTTCACGGTTACGGGTGGGTAGTCGTGCTGGTCTGCAGAAGAAAAGCCGAGACTTGAGTCCAGTAGCACCTTAGAGACCAACAAGCTTTCCAGGGTCTCAGCTTTCGAGAGTCAGAGCTCTCTGAGGAAGGGAGCGTCGACTCTCGAATCTGACAAAGTGTCCGATAAGGGGAGCTTTGACCCCTGGAGAGCTTATACCCTGGAAAACGTGTTGGTCTTTAAGGTGCTACTGGACTCAAGCCTTGGCTCTTCACAGCTGCAGTATCACTTTGACAGATTTCATCCCAAAATAAAATTTAAAAAATTAAAGACAGAAGACCAGCTTTTGGGGCTAAATGACCTTACAGCCTACAGATGCAGGGAAGAGCGCCAGGGTGAAGGGAATTTTCCTGCCCACCACTAACTTGATGCTCCCTTACTACCCTTGACATTCCCTTGCTTCCGCTGCTTAGGGACAACAAGCCAGGGGTACTGAACAAGAAGTGCGAGATTCCGCCAGCAGCACTGGGAGGTGATGAGCAATGAATTTAAGGCATCTGGGTATGGAGGAGACCCACAGTGCTTACTGTCCAGTGGCGATGACACAGTCACTTAGACAGTGGGGAGGCTTCTCCACAGAGCAAGATGTTTTGAGTCACCAGAGTGGCGTATCATGCTTCAGTACAAGAGCTGCTTGCCCCATGCAGAAGCCTCTATGTAGAGTAGTGTATTTACAGCAGACACCTGCTTATGGGTACAGGACCCAACATAAAACATCAGCTGCAGTCACAGGTAGGTAAGTTTGCACAATTAAATACTCACAAACAAGGGGTTAGATCCCAAAGTCTAATTTTTCACCTGCAATGGGGAACAGTTACCTCCACCTTTCACACCCATCTCGTTACCTTTCTGTCTCCTATCCTTTGAGCTATTTTAGGCAGTGCAGAGGGGAAGGGGGAGGGTCCCACTCTCCCCCACATGAGTTGGCAACTGCAAGAAACACAGGAATGAAGGAGTGGGTCCTCCCCCTCCCTTTGTCTCCTGCATGTACCACTCCAGTTACAAGTCCCAAGTTGTTTAAAGCAGTCCTCCCCTCCCACTTCTGGGTTGGCAATGGGGTGTGCAGGAAAAAAAATCCTGGCTTTTTTCAGATTCAGGTCCATTGGATGCAGGTCCATTCTGATTCAGATCCATTTAAAAATGCCTTCCTTTCACCTGTGGGGTCATGCTGCAGCGGCTTGCCTCCACAAGTGAAGGGAATGCCTTCTCCAAGCCATTTGGCCATAGAGGCACAACTTGGCGATATAGCTGGCCTGAATATATTGGTAGCTGAATCAGATTGTCTAATCTGCATTCGGCTGAATAAATACCTGGAAAATACTGATAAGGTTTTTTTTTGGTATTAATTCAGTTGAGTTTATACTGAACACGCACCCCTAGTTGGCAACCGAGGGAGGGGGCAGGTAGTACCCTCTGTGTTAAGCAAGAGCACTCTATTCTCTTTTGGGCTATTCAGCAAGAATACGAGAGCATGTAGGGCCATTTCTAGGCATGACATCACATACTTAGCAGGGAGGAAAAAAGAAGCGGGGGGGGTTCCTGTTGTGGTAGGGAGAGGGCTGAGGAGAGGCATCCACAACGGGATTTACTGACAGGCAACTTTGAAGCTCATCAGCCAAGCTCTAGCTGCTGACCAGGAAATTATATAAATTTCCTGTTGCAGAAAGGACCTGTGTTCAATGTACAAGCATTACTCCGAATAACCTGTTCATTCAAAGCGGCTGTGTTCACTGTTTTTCGCAAAAGTGGGCACAGTCACTTTTAATTAAATACATTCTGACATACTAATACAAGTATTATGTATTTTAGCTACCAGTTCACAATTAATTAAAAGTGACTGTGTTCCTTTAAATTCCCTGGAGGCCATTTAATCCATTTTCATTGCTATCAGAAACAGTGGCTAGAGAAAAAAAAATCAATACCCATTTGTGAATCTTGAGTATGTATTAAACAAGACACGTCTAACCAGTTCATTTGCACTTGAAAGCAGCCATCTGTAGAAGCCAGCTTTGCCTAAGCAGATATGATTGCTAATAATGTGATATCCCCGTAGACTACAAAGCCCACACAGAGCTATTCAGTGGATAGTTCACAGCACTAGCATTAAATTAGTTATGCTGTACTGATGTTAGACACACACAAAATAAACTTAAAAATCGATCAGCTTCGTAACATACAAAGCAACCAACACCCATGACCACTGTTGTTTCAGCTGAATCTGAAAACTCCCCAAATCAGCTTTGCAACATAAACACAAATAAATGGGCAGCCTGTATTGTTTATGAAACCAACCGTCCCAACACTACAGACTAAACGACATTCAGGCTGTGTGATGTTTGGATTTTTATCCCCCCCTCCCCTCCCCCAAACCCATTTTTAAATAACTCTGCCATTTTCAAAATGTAATTTATTCACAATACAAAGATATTTTGCGGGTTTTCACTTAACATGAATGTTATAATTTGCAGCTTGTAACATTTCTTTGAATACAGAAAATTGCTTAACATTTTGATTTAAACATTTAATGAAATCTAAGTGTTCTTTTTTTTAAAAAAGATTACAGTATAGTTCATGTGCAACTTGGTGCACATTCTTAAAAAAAAAGACTCCTATAACTGGTGTTCTTATAATTACTCACAAACTCCCTGACTTGTAAAGGAAAGGTGAGATTTTCTTATGGCCGTGGTTTACTCGCACAGTTAAAAGCTCAACTTCACTTCCACAAGAGAGTTCACATGCCACAACAAACCAATTATAATAGGATTCTCCTCCCCACCCCCTCCCCCATACACACATAAACTTCCTGGGGTTGAAACAGGCCTATTAAAACCCTGCTGCTCAGTACAATCTTCTTTAGTGATACTACTGAGAGTAACCTACATGTGAAATTACATTACTGCATATTTTACAGGTTCTCAAATAGAAGATGATTAATATGCAATCTGGAAAATCTTTTAATGCCTTTGGATATTGAACACTCATGCTGGTAAATGTAAGTCCCCCCAGTCTTTCCACGGTGCTAAGAAACAAAAATCTCAGGATAGCCCAGGTGATGGCACATTAAATGTCAAAAATAATGTCCAGGTGAAGACAGAAAACGTAACTGCAGTACAGGAGAAACAGTTCTTTACTCTATACTCAATAACATCTATATCTGATTTTCTCTATTATCTGATAAGAACACAGTTAGTGCTGTTAGCAGGGCCCACAAATTTGGGCACCTAATCAGCCTCTGCCCTCTAGTGTTGAGAAAAGGGGATGAAATTCCTCATCTCCGTAAAGTTAAAGCCACAAAACCATCTATTTTCAAATAAGAGTTCTCTTTTCACTAATTTATGGGGCAATGAAGGAAACTATCAGGAAACAGAATGGGCTCAGAAGCTGTAATTAATGGGAAATCTTGATAGTTACTATAAGGCAAAAGTTATCTTTTCTTAGGTTTCTATTTAAGGAGTGTTTTATTACTTTGTTTTTTACAAATATATCTTAACCATTTTAACACAACATTCATAAAACACATTCACTACGCTATTACTTTAAAAATTCTTATACAACAAATGGCTATCCATGAGGCTTCTGTAGTGATCTGAAAATGGCATCAAGATCTTAGGAATGTATCTGTATAATATATTTCAAGGTAGCTACAAGCATGCAAAAAAGGCCACTTAACACTGTTCCTTTGCACGAAACTTTAGTACCATGTGCTTGCTCATGTATGTTTAGACTTGCTGAAGTGTCATACCCTGAACGGCATTTTAATTCTTTGCCAAAACATAAAAGAAACAGTGTGTCTGTGCTCTGTTATTAGAGCGGGTTGTCAGATCTACTTGTCAATAAGGGCTTCTCACCAATAAAAGAATAAGTCCTGAAACAGGAAAATGGTGTTAGGTGAAGGATGGGGAGCTCACCTTGACAGCTGCTTCTGAGCCTCCTTCTTTAAAATCTTCAAATTTCATTACTTCAGCCATAATGAATCCCTTTTCAAAATCAGTGTGAATCTTTCCTGCTGCCTGAGGAGCCTTCGTCCCTTTCTGTCAAGGGTGGGGGAGAACCAAGAGAAAATTAATTGTGTTTAAGAAGACTGATTACACATGAGAGATTTCTCTATTGTTAACATGGCTTTCAGGATCTGCTGAAACTTTAGTTTTGTATCAGGTAAAGGTGTCAAGAATCCAAATGGCTAATTTTCACTGTTGGGTCATAGGCAGATATCGTTAGCATAGATAAACAAGCTGGTATTGTAAGAAGGGCAAGCTTTGTTTTTTGTAATGTGTGTCAGCAGCTGTATTGATTTTGGATACTGTGTGTGGTTTGTGCAGGAGTTCGATCTTTGCAATGAAAGACAAAAGGAATAAACATGTTAAATAACTTCTAAAAAAGTATACCGTGTCGGGGCTTCCTTTCGAGATAAATTTCCTAATTCTTTGTGCTACAAAAATTGGTTTACAGGGTTTCTGTTATGAACCCCAAACACTGACATTCCAAAGCATTCCAGTGTTGAAATGAAGCACACAACAAATGAATATTTTTAAAAGTAAATTGAACGGTACATTTAAAATGCAAAACAACAGTGAAAAACAATCCATAACTGCCTAGATGCATGCAAATAGGTCCGATAAATTTAAATTACGAAGAATGCATTATAATTGCTTCATGTGTTAAATTACGAGGGCATCTATTCTACGCACACACAAGCATGGAGAGAAATTTGAGAAATAACGGTGACCTAAAAGCTGCTTAATAAACCATGCTAAAGTGCTAAGGAGTCTGACACGGTAAAGCATAGTTTTTACAATAAAAGATGTATTGGGTTAATATGGCTACTCACTGATGCTTACCTGACTAAATATCTCAGCACATTAAATCAAAGATACTTACAATCAGTCTTAAGACAAACCAGCTTTCAAAATCTCTAGCAAAAGGAAAAGGCATTGCTTGCTGCTACTAAGCACACAAGTGTCTTTAGAGACACACTGTTCTGAGATATATCAAACAAAAGTGTGAGATGAAACTACACATTATATATCATTCCCCCCCCCCAAGAATGTAGTGTGCCCTGCAGATGTATATAAACATCTACAACATCATTTTACATTTTTGTTAAGGAAAAAAATGCTGCTGATGTTCTAGCAGCACAGACTAAGCCAAATTATTTAGAGAAGATATAAAATGAGCAATACTAACATCTACTGCATAGTTCAAATAACTGAAGCAAAGGCAGGTTCACACACACAGAATGCTAAATCCACCCTCTCAAATAGTATATTTTTTCTAATATTTAAAAAGTTTGTAGTTACATGCATCTGAAAAAGAAAAGTAGCTTCCATATTAAAATATATTTTCATTTTTTTTAAAAAAAGGAAATCATTATACAGCTAAGCTTTTACTGTCCACAGGGAATAAATTAGCCACTCTGACTCTAATCAGTCCCCATCACTATACAGTATTATATGTAAGGGCTGGGTAGGGACATATGAAACCATTCAAACAAACGGGTTTCCTCAGTATTCAAATCTGGAAAAATTCAGTAGCAGGACTGGGGAAACCCACAAGGAGCATAATCATGTGGTGTTATATTGCTTTTATTGGTGAAAAATGTAATCTGAGCCAAGCCAAAGGAGGAAAAGAACCACCCCGCAATCCAAACAAACTTAGCGAACACAAAATGAAAAGCAACATCAATTTCACTGCAGACAAACCCAGTCACACAGATTAAGCAAGCACAATACTGGTATGTCTTATCTCTGACCACAGGAGGAGGGTAGACAGATTCTACAGGATGAAGAAATTCAGACTATGTAATAGGCAGAATCAATTGTTACCTGCCTCAATCAATGCAGCTCCACTTTCACTGTTCAGCAGCTCACAAATAATTAAAGTTATCCTGGACAAAAACCTCATCTGTAATGACTAGCTAACCGCCACCATGACAAACTTCAAAGTCGGCGATATCAATCTGAATTCAATAGTGTGGAACTGGATATAGCTGATGAATAAGTATGAATTCTTACCCTGATGGTCCATGCACGCACTTCATCGGGGCCTGCAGTGAAAAAGTATTCTAGTTGGAGTGCTGCATACCCAGCCTTAATGATCTTTGGTAAAGCACTAAAACAAAACGAAACAAGGCCATTCAACTTATACACAAGGAAAAACCTAAATGCCCAAAGCCTGCACTGCTTGGAGAGAGACATCACCACATTCGAAAAGATCCCGAATCTTCGGGATTATTACAATTACTAATACATATAAAAAAGTAATAAAACACACAATAAAAAGCTCTAATAGGAAAGATGGTATTTCACAATAGAAACACGGAGAAATAAACAATATGATTCGTCCACGTTTCGGGACATTCAAGAGCGCCGTCCTCCAGACTCCATTTTTATTATTTCCAGGCTCCCAAGTTATGGAAGCCCTTTTCTTTAACCAAAATTAAGACGTTAAAAGTAGTTTATTACTGTTTTGCAGAGAAACTATAGCAAAATTTTCTCCCCCTGCTTCCTCCCCGTGGATGACCAACGAGTTTTGGTGATCATTCCTTCTAAAAAAATATACATAACTAATACCTATGGTATAATTAAAACACTGTAAAGAGATGACAGATGACAGTTAAAAACTTAATTTAAAATAAATCTTTTCACTCTGTCTCATGGTAAAGAAAGGAGAAGATTCCCTCTTTATAATGGTAATTACTCTGTCATTTATTATTCTATCAGCGCAAGCAATTAAATTACTGCAAGGAAATAGTTTATAATA